>NW_022197486.1:1256071-1359250 GCF_009176525.2 Contarinia nasturtii | reverse complement strand
TTTTTATTCATTCATACATTCTTTTTATTCTTTGGATTATGCGATAGGATACCAATATTTTGGGTTTCAAAGGTCCACGCAATATGACAGTTCTTTTGCCTGGCATGACTGAAGACGATCAACGTGTCAAAATAAGTTCATGTGATTCAACACAACAGGGATTGTTAGATAGCTGGAAAACAAAGGTAATAGTTTCTGTGGACAAACAAAGTTTCATTATAAATGAACCCATAACTTAATCGAATCATTTACTCACACAGAATATGGACAATGTTGTGGAATTGCATAATAAAACGCCCGTTTGGAATGATGATACACAATCGTATGTTTTAAATTTCCATGGTCGGGTTACGCAGGCATCGGTGAAAAACTTTCAACTGGTTCATGATTCAGATCCCGAATATATTGTAATGCAATTTGGTCGAACGTCAGAAGATGTATTTACAATGGATTTTCGATACCCTTTGTGTGCCTTGCAAGCATTTGCAATTGCTTTGAGTAGTTTTGACGGAAAGCTCGCATGCGAATGAGACATAGAGAACAGCTAGATTGAGAGATAGAGTAAGCGAGAGAAAACAAAACAGAGAGAGATATATTCATATACAAATAAACTCACACAACAGCATCGGATATTTATACAAACGAAATGACATGGAGACATACATTGAATGTTCAAATTCAATACAAAATTGGATTGAAACATCAGAGAGCATAACAATTATTTAAAATAAAAAGACACATTTATCTCTATCTCAATGCAGAAGAATGTCTATCTAAGCATTAGCTATATATTGTAATTTGTAATGACATTAGTTTTTTTTACAGCTAATTTATTGCAAACCAAATCAAGACAACAAAAACGAATTAGACATTTAGTGTTTATAAATATATATATATTGGGACAAAGTTCTGGAAACTTGTGTAGTTCAATATTAAAACTATTTTTGCCAACAATTTGAGTTTGTTTAAAAAATCAAATGAACAACAACATGATTTTCAACTCAAATAGAAGTTTGGCATAGAATTTATGTGTGTTTTAGTGAAAGTATTTAAATAACAAAGAAAAATAACTAACAACAACATACTTTTCTCAGTGAAAGGTAAATCAAACAAAACCAACAAGACAAGAAAAAATCAACAATTACAATAAATTTAATTGCCTTTTGTCATTCAATGCATCTTAACTATATACATTCTCACTCGTTTCTCATCTATCTCAAATGCATTTATTTTTTTGTTTCTGTTTTCATACTGCACTATTGCTCCCAATTTCTTATCGTGGATACATTTATCGTTTTTGTTTTATTTTATATGCAGGTTCAAGTATTTAAATAACAAACTCAAATGAATACAACTGAATATTTATTGGTAATTGTTTAAAATTGATGTTTAAAATATGAAAGGTTAATACACATTTGACGGAATTTATTTAATAAAATGATGCACATCATTTATTTGATAAACACTCAGGCAGAAATTTAAGAGCTATTTGGCTATTTGCTATATTATATAATTATATTTACAAAATTGTAGTGGCCATATATTACACACACCCATATCTATACATGTATACTTGTGCTCTGTCGAAAAACATATAACAACAATAGAAAAAAAAAATAGCATCCAAACACAAAAATATACACATATATTCGAAATGTTCATTGAATTATTTTACAAGCAATCAAGACATACATATATACAATTGAAAATTGACGATAATTGCCAATTATGATTCCTTCCTCCAGGAGATACACATTTCTTCTGTATGTTCTGATTTCAGTCAACTGTTTGAATGCATCCAACTTGTCATATGTGTCATTATTCTAAAATAATAATTAAAAAAAAAAAACAACTACAACACATTGTTGTTGAAAGATAATGTAATGAGAATTTTATCTCGATATGTGCTACATACAAATATTTGCTCAACTTACAAAATTGATGAAGAAAAAAACATGAAATTGTTGATAATATACGTTTTTTTGTAACGAAAAACATGAAAAAAAATGATTAATGTATGGCATAATACATTGCCGAAAATCGGATTTACACCATTTGAATTTTAACTCGTTTTTAATTATTTTCATCTAAAATTAATCACACATTAAAACGAACGAAAAATAACAACAACATAAATTGTATTCGTGTCAATGGGAGCTTCTGTGTTTTACCAAACATGCATTTTAACATTTTGCAAATGAGATATTCTTAAAACGGACTTACACCGTGCACAGAAAACAGCTCGGTAGACTCTTCCTTTTTAAAATTCGAAAATCAAGTGCTAATTGAATTGATATCGCTTTTTGTCGTGTTAATCGAATTGGATTTGACAATTTTCCTCAGAATAAATTTAAATTTGTCTCGATTTTGTAACAGGAAGAGAAAAAAAAACAAACATTTATAAATATAATGCTACACACAAAGCAAAGGAATAGGTTTTCTAAAGTGTCTTATTTTGACGAATCTTGAATAAGTCAAATAAACCATATTTTCATCTCTTCTTCTTTGCTGTAGATCCCTTCAAAGCAACTCCCACATTCTATTTTTCTTTTATCAACTTTTTTGGAACAATTTTTTTAATTCCAATCTCTTTAATTTATTGTATAGATAAGTGTGAGTTTATGCACCGTGTGCTACTCTAGATAACAAAAACCGACGAAATGAAAATGAAAGAATCTATTTATTTTTAATTCAAATTTCAGATGCTTTCATCTGTACGGTAATTTGTTTGTTTGTTTTTTAGCATTTAGCAAAAGAAGAATGTATAGAATTAAAAAAAGAAAACAAAAAAAAATATATAAGAGAACCAATAAGTTTTATTTAATGAAAATTAGGGCGCTTATACAATTTGGCCACATATTTTATCTTTCGATTAAAAAACTTTTACCCCTATTTCATCTATAAATTTAAAAAAACAATGAAACAGATTAAATTATTTTCCATTAGAATTTCGTAAATATATTTTATGCACAAGAACTTATTGTTCGTAATTGAGATAATAAATGTATTAATAATATTGATAAAAATAATAATAAGATCAACAGGAACATCAAACTGACTGAGAAATTATAGAAAAAAGACAACAACATTCACTCAAGATATACTTAATGCTATACACATTTCTTTTCAGTTTGTGAATTGAACATTATTAATATTGCTCGTAATTCTCAGTTCATTTAAATTTAATTTCAAACGTATTTTTGAGTGTTTTCGTTTTCGTTTTGAGTTTATCTTTATTTGTCTCTCACTCTATCTCTCTCGAAAACAAACATACACTTTACGGAATACAATGTAGTAGACGAATGTAAGAACATTGAACAAAAATTGGATAAAATCTAGTCATTCAATTTGGATTGAATATTCGAATGGTGTTTGTGTTTTATTTCCTCCTTCTTCCCTCCATCGATCTGTCTCAATTGCGAGATAAATGAGCGGTATTCTTTCAATCAGGCAGCGGATCGATGACCGGATGAAGCAATGATGGATGCTAAAATGGATGCTTGAAAATTAGAATTAAGATTTAATTCAAAGTGTTTGCGGTAAGTGTTTCATTGGTAGTTTCTTTTAATACTCTGAACAAATCATATGTCAAAGAAACTTGCCTTCACATTTGGTCATATTTTATTCGCATATGACGAATCCGTACTTAATAACAGAGTTTCATCCAGCGTTGCTGCCATCCAGAGCATAAAAGAGTTCAATGAGAGTGATCTAAGAAACAGAGAAACATGGCACATAGAAGAACTTATTTATGCAAAAAAAAAAAAACAGAGTAAATTTCCACTGAATTACTTGTTTCAAAATTAAAATTCATATTGAGTCAGTACTGGACTAATTGAAATACTGACTAATCTGGACTAATCGAAATCTTGTGAGTAAGGAATTCGATACAAATTCATAAGAACTAAGACTTGACAATTTCTATACAATTGTAACGAATTGTAAAGTCAACAATCGAAACTAATGTCCAGTTAAAAAGAAAAATCATCAGGAAGCAACCGAAATGGTTTAACAAGCCACTAATCGAGATGAAAAACAAAGTCAGCAAAGCTTAACACATTTTAATCAGTAGAATATTTTAGAAACAATTAAGAAGAGAATATAAACACAGTGCACGGTCAGCACCCAAGGATTACAGAATTGAGCATACAAAATCTTCTTTGGCAAACGCGACTCACTCATACGTTGCATGTCCAAACCATCTCAATCTTGACTTCCTTGCGACGTCATCAACCGACTCAAACTTCAACTCATCACGGATTCTTTCGTTTCGAATACGATTTTCCCATTGATCTCTACGCGATACTCCAGAAATCATACGCAACACTTTCATATCAGCCACTTCCAGACCATGTATTAAATTTTGAGAATCGACCCAGCTCTCGCTTCCGTAAACTTTACGTAAAGGACAGTTGGTCTGAAGACTGACTGGTGAATCATCAATTTCGTCTCCTTACTCAATTCACGTTTATTGAAAGAAATTTTTCAGGCATGTGAATTACAAAAAATGGAAAAGTGATGATCTGCCGCATGAGATGTCTTATCTGGATATGAGGGCAGGTAACCAGTCTACAATCGCTGGTTTCTTTACAAAGCACTTTGCCTCAGCCTACAGCTCTTTGAAGGGAGATCTACAATTTGATAGCTCGGAGATTGAAAATATTTGCGACATTTGTGCAGAAATATCACCGGTTGAAATAACTGACGAGCTTGTTGATCAACAAATTGACATGCTCCCTGATGATCTAGTCAGTGGTCCAGATGAAATACCAAATAAATTTATCAAGCATTGTTTGGTTTCATTGCAGGGGCCAATCACAACATTGTTAAGAGAATCTCTTGAAACATACACTGTACCAAAGATTTGGAGAACGTCTTTTGTCAGACCGGTTTACAAAAACGGTGACAAAAACAACGTTCAAAATTACCGTGGTGTCGCTCTTCAATGTATGTGTCAAACATTCTAGATTCGATCATCACGAACCATCTTTATCAATATCTAAAGAACATAGTACACGAAAGTCAGCATGGGTTCATCAACAATAGGTCAACGATAACGAACTTGGCAGGATTTACATCGAATACGATAATCAACATGGGAAAGGGACATCAAACCGACACCATATATTTGGACATCGCAAAGGCTTTTGATTCTGTGAATATAAAATTACTAATTCAAAAGCTAAACATCATGGGATTGAATGAGCAGCTGTTAAAATGGATCGAATCGTATTTGTCTGGACGCAGACAAATAGTCAAGATATCAGATACCAAATCTGACCCAATTGAAGTAACTTCTGGTACTGGTCAAGGTTATCCCATTGGCGCAACCTTGATCATCATGGTTGTGATTGGTCTACCATTCGTCGTGACCAATTCATACATCCTTTCATTCGCTGATGATACCAAAATTTCAAAATGTATAAAATCAGAAGATGACTGCATTCATCTTCAAAGGGATTAAGATCGTGTAGCAAATTACTATGGGCGCAATTTATTAAAGTTAAACGTTAACAAAATAAAATTAATAACATATCTTCGTGAATCAATGAAATATGAATATAATTACAACGTAGATGGCGTGCAAATTGAAAGAGTTGAAGTAATGAAGGACTTGGGAGTATTGCTTGATGTGAGGATGAATTTCAAATCACACATTGAACATGTTGCTGCAAAGGCAAAATCAAGATTGGCTTGGTTAAAATTCAACAGCAGGGATTTTGTCGACCCATGGACATTAAAACGCCTTTACTTTACATTTATTGTACCGATTATTGAGTATGGATCTGAAATTTGGACTCCACACTACGACAATATGTGCAAAAGAATAGAGTCAATACAAAAGCAATTTTTGATATATGCTCTGAGGAGAATGGCCTGGAATGATTTTAGACTACCAAAATACGAACACAGACTACTATTTCTGCAAATGATTACTCTTGAGGAGAGACGCAAGATGGCGCAAGTGTCTTTTATTTTCAAAATTATTCACGGAGATTTAAAGTCAACTTATGTTTTAAACAGTATGAAATATTATGATTCAGCACAAGATACCAGAGCAACACCACTATTTGATTTACCAATTAGGAGAACTGATTACACAAAATATGAACCAATAAATTATATGCTTACATCATTCAACGATTTTTATACCAAAAAAATGGCAAACAGTGATAAAAATTTAATTGATTTAGAAGTAAACTTATCAACAGTCAAACTGAGAACAGAAAATTATTCAAAGCAAAACAGATAAATACAAATATTTGTTATGGATTATAGAAATTTTAAGTAGTTGGAAAATTATGAAATTTATATTATTTACATGAAAGGAAAGAAACAATAAATTTTCATATACTATCTCAAAAATGCTTGATAAAAATCAAATTGTATTATATTTGTTTATTTAATTATATTATTTTCAGTTAACCACCAAGGAAGGCGAAGGAACGCTGTTTTAAATTGACTGATTTTAAATATTAGGGTATATCGATAATAGTGGAAGTGACGATTTTTTTTGGCGCAGAGTTACTTATGCAGATTGATGAAAAGATGTGACCCATTTTTTAAAAATATATTTCAAGGGGACCGAGGTCGAATGGTAATTTTCATGATAGATCCATTTTGATGACGTTTGAAAAAAAATCTCTTTTCATTCAAAACAAAAATGTGGCATACAAAGGTTTGTACGTCCATTTTTTGAAACTCCGAATTATAATAGTCAACGAATAAAGAGAAATCCGCAAAAATAAGAAAATAATGCAAAATCGTAAAACATAAAACTTACTGGTTAATTTATTATTTGATGTACCTTTTCTGATCATAATAATTGTTGATCCACAAATCATTGTGAATAAATGTCGTAGACGCGGCGCATCAGTAGTCAATTCTTTAATATATTTCTCATACATTGCACACATGTTATCAACTGCAAAGCTCCCATCTGCAGTGTGATTAAGAATACGTTACATATCGCCATAAACTAATTGTAAAATACATTTTTCTTACAGCGATAAATTATTATTTTTAAGAATGAAAATTACTTAATAAATTATTACTTCATAATCTTTATTGACGTATTTTTTTTTCCATTATGTCTATATCTACTTTTGTATTGTACAATGTTGGTTGCAACCGTTTCATTGCAATGACCAATGCATGGTATTTTGCCAGAACCTATGAATAAATTGAACATTTTCGTGAAAATATCTAACTTTGGAAGGATCGCCAACGAAACCGTTTGCATATTTACATTAGTTAAATTTTGAAATTTAACATTTTCAAGTAATAAAATTTTATCGGAATCGGCATATTCAGTGTCTGTAAATTTGGAAATATCTCATATAAAAACAAATGTCGGTGTACACGTCCATTTAACGTTAAAGATAAGCGTCACGTTATTTTTTGTTAAAAAATTGTTGTCGAATAAAAAACACACGATGTAAATAATATTTTAGGAGCGTGGCGGTTTAAAAATTCTGTTTGAACAAAAATCAGTTGATTTGAGTGCTGTTGCATTGACATATAGTAGTACACCGTCATTTGTTTTTATATGAGTATGTATATTTTCTCTTAATTCAGATTAGTCTAATTGAATGGAGTAGAATAAAAACTACTTCTCGAAAAATGTTTAAACACGAAACCTAAAAAAATCTTTCAATTGAAAATTGAATCAATTTTTTTTCGTCCAATTGAAGTGAACCAAAAAAAAATTGTTCAATAAAAGTGAACCCAAAAAAAAAATTCATTTTAGTGTATTTTACACTGAAAAAACCGAGTGAATTTTTTTTTTTTGGTTCACTTTTATTGAACAAAATTTTCTTGATTCACTTCAATTGGACAAAAAAAAAATTGATTCACTTTTTATTGAAATTTTTTTTAGGTTTCGTTTTAAAATAGCAATTTTTCGAGAAGTAGTTTTTATTCTACCCCATTCAATTATGTCTTATTGGGGTTTAATGAACGTCTTGATTTACCATTTTTGACATCTCTGAGGCATATTTTTCAAAAGTGAATATTTGTTGAATAAGTTTCACCAGCTGCTTCATTACATTTACCATTTTTTCGAAAGCAAAGATGACGGTAGCCCATGAATTTGGCTTGAATGTAATGGAGCAATTGGTAAAACTTATAAATGATAAATTTAATTCGTTGTTGGTTGATTTTATATAAATCTACCAAAATTGAATTAAAAATACCACATTTTTTCTCTCTGTGAAATCTCTTCAAACTGTTTAAAAGTTGGAATTATGTCCGTGTAAAAAGCGGATCTCTTTTACAAATTTCACCGTTGGTTTGATAAATTCAGCCAAAAAAATGATTTTTCACTAGAGTTTTGCTAACAATGTTGAGAATTTCAATCAATGAAACTCCCTTCATCAGAATAATTTTCTTCATCGGCTAATTTTACAACATTGGATCGTAATACCACCAACATTTTCACCAGGCTTTGTTAAAGATTTCAACGTATATGGTATATTCCAAAACTATTCTCCAGAAATTCGGTGAAATTTTTGATTTGATTCTCTTCAATAGATGATCCGATCACCATACACCGTAGAAATAAAAACAAATGGAAAAGCGACAAAATGCGAATTTAATTCGTAAAGCGAAAATATGTGTCATTGACGCGAATTAAAAATGTAAGTTCAACAAGGTACCACTTCTAATATTCATCCAAACTTTCTCGAATTAAATGTAATCATTGGTTTCAAATACACCATTTTATGCAATTTTTATTATTTATTTATGCCATTTTTACTAAACGTTAAAGAAGAAAATCAAAATTAATTTAAAGATGAGATGTTGAAAATTATTTCAATATTTTCTTCGAACAAAAGTTAAAAGAGAAAATCGATTCAAACAATGGAATACACTGACAGTGAAAAAATTTCAGATTCATTACTCGTACCATGTTTTGCTAGATGTGTAGCATATGAATATCGCATGATTGTATATTTTGTAAGTTTTTCAATATTCGTTAGAATTTCTTTCTTCGCATAAAGTTACTTTGGACCCTATAGGGACTTTTATTTATTCGTTCATACAATTTTATACACGATATTCACGTCGTATTCATCATATAAACGACATACTTGTATATTGTATAAGGAAATGAAAGAAACATGCCATAGACGCGAAATATACACGAAATAGTCAAATTTACCAACATCCCAAATGACTTATTTTCTCGAAATCCGATTTCCCTAAAAGTCCAAATTCGCTCTAATATTCGGGAAATTCTCCCATTCGGAAAATTGGACTTTTCGGGAAATAATCGCTTTCGGGATAGTTCATTCGGGAAATTATGTTTTCGGGTAATGTTTTGGCATTCAAACTTGCCTTTAAATTTGGTAAGCTATTGATTAATTCATACTTTATTCGCATATATGACGAATTCGTACTCAATAATAGGCTATGTGATGATATTTGACTTGTTTTTTTTTAATTTGGAATATGGATTACTCACATTCGATTTAGTCATCCTAATTATCAATCCGACAAAAACAATGAATAAATCCTATAAATCCATTTCAAAAAATAAAAAAATAAAAATGCTTCAATTTATTTTAAAAAAAAAATGTGTATCAATTTTTTCAGCGCCATTCTAACGCACCCGATTCAAAATTATACAAATATGGATTGAATTGTTCAAAGCACGTTACAGACGGACGAAATCCCACCGATCTGCGTTTATACGACCGGTTTGAACGTCATCCGGGTGCACCATGCTTAAATCTGCTAATCACTCCTTTCACTCCGTGTTGTTTGATGAATTGTTGTCGTTGTGCATTTTTTTGCTATTTTGATTATGTGAATCTTCAAAATTGCCATACACAAATTGTGAAATACTTCTCTATTCATTCAGCATACCTTTTTTTATCCTTTTATACGTTAAAGTCCATTTCAATGTTCCATTTAAAATCTGTCGCATTGTGCGAAACACCTGGAAGTATAAGGCTGGAGCTGGAGAGAAAATAAAAACTGAAACGAGAACGAACACAACATTTACATAAAATTCAATTGAAAAAAAAAAAAATGATTCGAATTTTTTGTTTGTTTGTTGACAAAGACAAGACCTCAATTCAAAAACGGTTTCTTCAAACTTCCAAATAAATGGCGAGAAATCAAGCGCGCGCATCGTGTATTGAATGCGAAAAATTCTTTGCTGCGATTGAAAATGAGAGAGCAGCAAATTCATGTCAGCAAATGAAAGAATGTCGTTAGTTGGTTAGTTAGTTTTTTTTTTATTTTATTGTAATAATACCCATTTCGAATGACGAATAAAATCGGTAGTAAAACTCCGAAAAAATTGGACCGCCTGAACAACAGTAACCTTGAAATGAATTTGTATAAATTAAGTTTTGGCATTTCAAGGTAAATGTCGGTCGTTCTCATGAACGATGGATTTGGAATACAGTACACATATAACGACGACAGCTCTCATAGCAGTTGACGTTGTTGGTGAGTAAGTATTTTGTAATTCTTCAGTCTCGAGACAAATGATACACAATACACAAAATGCCCAAACAACAAACGAATGGGTGTGTACACGATTTATTGTCTTCAGTCTTTTCATCTTTTTTTTTAGTTTGATTATTGTGCAGCTGATTTGTATATGTTGTATGTAAATCTTTAGCTTTCCACACCAATCCCAAAATCAAAAATGATTCACAATTCACATACTTGGGTGTTTGCGTCGTTTTATTATTTTCTTGGTTGTATTTCGGCCATCCAACGAGACTGATATTTATGCACATTATACGATGCGAATACAGAACAAAAAATATATTCACGAACCGCCGCATTCTTAATTCTCAATGAAGACACACTTAATTTGATAAACGAATGTAACCGAAAAAACAGCGAAGATGACGATGATGATGATGATGATCAATAATAATAAACAACAAACTTACTTACTACCGACAAACGACCATATTTCAGTTGTGCTCATACGGGCAATATCGAAAATATGCGATAAATGATAAATTTAGCACATTTGAATTGTGTAAATATATGAAAATGTACATTACAAATGTATAGATGTGCGTACGAATGAAACGCGTGCGCTCGCGCTCACGCAAATACCTCACAAGCCAGAAACCAATGACACAGAAACGAAAAAAGAAAAAATATTCGCAGAGAAGAAGAAGAAGAAGAATTATGTGTTAAAACTATTTTGTATGACTAAAAGCACACGCTTCTCTATCGACTGTTGTTGTTACAGTCGTTCTTTTCATCATTTGGCAAAAATTCACATTGATTTGGTGCAAATGTGTGGTATGTCAACAACAATGGCAAAACCGAAACAAAAAATTGAAATAATTCAAAACGACGTCACTTCATATATCAATTGATCAGTGTATACATACACTGTGCTCGCGATCAAGAAAAAAAAACACACATATTGAAAACGACAAACGCCAAACACAAAAATTCGCGATCATTGTTAATATGGGCAATTTAGCGTATCACTATTTTTTTTCGGTCGTTCGTTCGTTTGTTCTGTTTGAAGAAGTGTATCGACCCGCTTTTTATCTTATAACGACTTATTAATTCGCGGATCATCATAAAGAGCATTTTACATTTTTATTCTCGCGTTACACATACACAATTTAAAAAAATAAAATAAAATCGTTTATATTGAAGTGTGTTGGAGTGCGCAAATGTACTTTATCAGTTATTACATCACCTAGCTGTTTAAAGTCGAGCGCACGGTCGAACGTGAACAAATGAAAATCGGCAAAAATTCAGCATTTATTCAATTAACGCACGCAGTTTTACGATATAATTCTTCGTTTTTCCGATTCACTCACTTTGCTTACCCCACGGTACTATTTACGTGTTTAAACTAAGTTTACTTAATGCAAGATGACTAATGAATGATATTATTTTCGCTCCTCCTTCGAAAAATTCAATGCAGCAAAGCGTTTGTTGATATATATCATTTTTCCAAATCGATGAGTATAATTTCAAATGAAATGAGAACGCATAGTTTTTTCTAAAAGAAAAAAATGCGTTTTTTACGTTCATTTTTCGTTCGTGAGAAAAAAAAATAATCTTAATTAATATAATTTGTCCATACTTATATGGTTTTTTTTTTCAGTTTGTTTCGGTGTGTATGAACACCACATAGTTTGCATTAGATTGATGCAGTGGAAAGAAAAAAAAATGCGAGGCACGACCAAAGTCGAAAATATATATGTGTATGTGACACACGACATCGTTCTCGGTTTGGTATATTTCCATTTTTATTTGGAGACGAAAAACAAAATCAGCAGAGGCAAAGTGATTATTGTCACATTTGGACGCTCGGCATTTTGTTTGCCTAATTAAATACATTAGTTTTTTTTTTAATATAAAAAAGACCTGGAATTTAGTTGACGCGACCTCCAATCTCTAAATAAAATCGCAACACGATTGCATCTCAAATGTGATTTGTCACACTTAATTATTTGGCTCTAGCTTGCTCACTTTTCGGATCTTTATAGCAAGTAATCACGTCTAACTCAATTTCACTGTTGCTATTCACACAAAAAAATTGTTCCCGCAGAAAAAATGAAAACTTTTCTCTTTTTTTTTCTTGCTTGAACCTCAAATAAAGTGTAAATTGTTCATCTGTTTCGTATGGATCCTGTGTGTACGAGGTCTGGAAATTTACTATAAAATATTCTCACGGCTTTTGAACCTTTATTGCATGCACACACACACACACACACAATCTTCATCTGCCTGCCCCATATTCTATCTAATTAATTTTGATAACATGCAAAATAAGTAAATTTTAAATTATTGTCATTGAACTTAATGGGTATCTGTGCGCGTATTTGTGTATATTTTGTTTGTTGTGTGAGGGTTTTTTGGTTCGTTTTGTTTTACGAATCAAATGACATCATTGATGGTGTATGTCGCGTATTATTTGTTCACATAATTCGATATGATCACTTGTTATTTTTCATTTTTCATTGTTACCATCGTCTTCGTTCCAACTATTCACAATTCTTAAATTTCTCTTTTTCATTTTTACGGTCTAAATGACTTATTGGATAATATTCAATGAATATATAGGTATTTACGAATATTCTCGTCTCTACTCTGGAAACGCGTGTTTATTTCTTCGATTAAATTTTCTGCTGAACTGAAATCGGTTTGAACCAACAAGCTTGTGTGCGCACGCCGATTGAAAAAAAAAACTGTTTTGAATTGAGAGGAATTGAATGAACGGAAAACCAATTTTTTTTTTTAAACGAATATAAAGTAGCAAAAATGAACAGCGAAAAAAATGACTAATTAGAGACACACGTACATCGGGTGTACTTTGTATGTGCTGTATGAGTCGTTAACAAACCATTTATGAGACTGGCTCATCGTGTCAGACCCGCCTTTTCGTATATAGTGGCGCGCGCGTTTAGTATATATACTCTCAAATATACAGTTTGTTTTTTGTGAATATTTTTTTTTTTGTTTCAGTTTCTTCAGTGCTTGCACTCGTACACTAACTCACATTTGCTCTCTCTCTCTCTCTCTCTCTCTCTCTCGCACCATCGTTTTTCGTTTCTTTCAACAATTTTTGCAAAAAATTGCAGTAAGCGTACACGATCACTTTCCGTTCTTTCATCGTTCAGGGAATATACTCACTATCAGAGTGCAAATAAAACATATGTTTGCCGTTTTCGCTTCCAAATATTACTGTTGTAAATATTTTATTCTTATTCGGGTTGAATTGGTTCGTCGGTGCGTTTTTTTTTTGTTGGTGCGAACTGTGTGTGTGTGTGTTTTTTTCTCTCTCTCTCTCTCTCTCTCTCTCTCTCAGTGTGTCTATGTGTATGCAGTTGTATTGGTGGTTTCCTTCTACTATTAATTCTCATTTCGTCGTTTTATTTATTATTAGTGAATTCGCTCGTTTTTCCTTCTTCTTCTTTTTCTTTTATTTGGATGATTTTTTTTTTGCAAGTAGAACTCATATAGAAACGAATGAACAAAAGCAGCGAAACTAGCTACTCAGCGAATAGTGGAACAAAGCAAGCCAAAAGAAACAACAAACCATATTCGCAAGTACTGCGACATGAACGTACGACACACTCTTTTCATTCACAAGCACGCATATTTATTGTTGTTGTTGTTGTACTGCTGACGAACCAAACGGCAACACATAGCCATATCTCGCCAAATACAAATATGAGCTGTCGTTTTTATTTGCTTTGATTATGAATCTTACTAAATCGTCAAGGCTGCACGCAAACAAGCTTAAACTTGAATTCGTACAATCGCCTTTTTATTTCGTTCTCGAGTACGCGTTCTCCTTCTCTTTCTCACTCACTCTTCCATATTGAATATTGAATTCGGGAATCTATCTGTAGAGTGCGATCTATACTTTGGGCATTGTATACACAACAAACTATACACTCCTTAGCTCACGCAAAGGATAAAATTGCCTTTTTTTATTAGGAAATTCTATTACGGCAAAGAGATTCGACAATAATAATAATAATAATAAATTAGCAGACGTACTCTACTGCTCTACTATAGGGCCTATACAATATAAGCGAAATGAAAAGAACTAAATGGGGAAAGAATCTACGCAAAATTTAAACGATGAAATAATGCGTCCATAAATGGGCGAAAAGAAAAAAAAACAGTTTAATTGAATAAAATCATATAGTGAATTTGGTTTGTTGGTGTGGTCTATGATACAAATGTCAATTTGAACACTGCGTATACTGTGTGCCAAATTATTAAGATGGTATTTTTTTCTGTTCAATTTCAGTATGTCGTACTCTTTCTTTCTCTCTCACTTTGTCGCTTTCAAATATTTATCAATAAAAGATGAATCGCCAAATACGAAAACTAAATAGATACATGTTTCGATTCAATCAAATTCGATCCAACCAACGAAGATCGAACGAATTCATTTGTAGTACAAAAATAAAATTGTTCACATTTGCAATTCAATTTGAGTTTCATTTCTTTAGATCGATTGTCATTTTCACATGATGGTTTTCTCATGTATGGGGCGTAGATTTAATCAATTCGGATTTTACAAGCGAACATTTACATTTTATTTAAAAAAAATTAAAACATTTATAGATATACATCTGATTTTTGAGAGAACAGATCTAATTTATTTTACTTATAATTTTTTCTCGTGAGATGAATTTATTTATATTTTTTTCCTGTTGTAGTTTCTCGTGAGAACCGAGGTTCGATGCTCATAAATATTTCAGTTAAATTTTTTTGCGTTTTTGCAATTATTCGCCATAGAAGAAAAAAAAAACGATAAAAACGTGATCAATTCATTATAATATTCTATATTAAATGTTTGGTCTTCTTTTGTTGTTTAAAGAGAGGAATGTGGAAGTAAGAGAAATGATTCTTTTTTCGGAAATGGATAGATAGTATAATCAACAAAGCGCAACAAAACACGCGAACTATTTGGAACGAAAAAATAAAATAAATGCAAAAATGGACGACGATGAGAAAAATAAAAATTGAGCAAAAAAAAAACGAATAGAAAATCCAGCAAAAAGACAAAAGCCAAAGGCCAACGAATTGGAGCACATGCCAAATGTGGCGCTTTCGTCATTCAAAAAAATACTCCGAGATGAGATAGAAACAAAAAAAAAGAAAGAGAACGAAAATCTCATTCGTTCATTCGGTTCGGAAAATAGTAAGAAAATGGCAAAAACGGAAACACAATTTATTTGACAGGAATACCAAGGAATATAGAGAGGACTTATAACGCATTGCGTCGACTGAATACCGGTATATATTTTAACTCCTATATGTGGTTGGTTACATAGTTATGGCACTCTGCACATTTTCCACACAATACATACAAGCGCATTTCATGTGCATAATGTGGTGAATCGCCTGTCGTGTGCTTGTATATGTATGTGTATGAGCGAATATATTGGCTGGTAGATGCACCGTACTAAAAATCAGCCGTATGTTCGTTCAATTCAAATTTGTTTGATTAGTTTATTTAAAACATTATTTCTTTTCGTTTTTTTGTTGTTTCGTTTTGTAGTTATTTGATTCTTCTTTTTAGACAATCTCTCTTTCTCTCTCTCTTATTATTCCAACTTTTAAGTAATTCCAAAATGGGCATAACATATTTAAATTTGGTGTGTTTTGTGCATGGAACACAATACCTTTAGTGAGTGCGCGCACATAAAACATAAATAAATATGTTATACTTATATACGAATGACGTTTTATTTCACTAGTGTTCTGTTTCTCTACATAATTTGGTTCTCTCTCTCTTTCTCTCTATCTCTCTCTCTCTCTCGTCACCACCGCCATCGTTCCCGTTGTTGTCGTAGTCATCGTCGTCGTTTGTTGCTGTTGTTTTTGTTCTTTCTCGTTTTTCAATAAAGCGACGGCGCAATGCGGCATAAGTTCACATATCCCGCATAACCTGCCACATAACCGTTACTTACTTTATAGTCTAGTTCATTTTTGTCGTGTTTAGCTTCCTTCGACCTCTCTTTTGCTTCTTCTCTTTCCATTTCCCGGAAAAGAAAAAAAATAACGAGGAAGAAGTTGAATTGAAATGAATGAAACAATTTCGCCCGCTTTTCATTTCGTCCTATTCAATTAAACGTAGATTTATAGGAAGGATTTTATTTGATATGCTCTATCTCTCTCTCTCTCTCTCTCCAGTGGAGAGCCTCCACCGAGGAGAAGGAGATAGAAAGCCTTCCTATGCGGTTGTTTGCGATTCGATTAAAAAAATAAATAAAAAAAACTTCTCAACAATTTTCTTATGCAAAACAAACGCGTAAAATATCATTTTCAGGTATTAAACGTATTTCATTTTATCGATGAACAAAACACTTTTAACGTGAAAAAAAAATATAATTTTTTAATGACTCTGATTTAACCGAAACGAAGCGAAACTGAAATGAAAAATTTGCGTCAAACAAACATGAAACGAAATCTTGACGATCGTTGGAAAATGATGAGATCATGCTAATCATTTCTTTTTTTGGTTTTGTACGTAAATTCATTTTACCGTTTTTGGTTCCTTTAAAGAAATTATTTTCGGATTGCTTAAAAAAAACCCTGAATGTATCGTTAAAACAAATATCAAAATGTTTATTTATATGCTTGAGCCGACAACAATTTTGAAATTGATAAAACCGACAGAAAAAATCCAACAACAACGGCCAAATTAGTCATATGTATTTGGTTTTTAATTTTGAAGAATTTGAATAAAGTAAGACAAAAAATTGTCATTCTTGAGAATGAATATTGTATGATGTGTTCAAGACTTACGGACTTTCAAGAGTTAGGTAGAATAAAACCCACCATCGCATATGTTCTGGTTTTATTTTTCTCTATCTGTTTCATCGGTTTTTTTTTGGATTTGAATTTGAATTCGGTGCTGTTTTTTGCTGAGACTCGTTTCTATCATTGAAATGTCACTTGTAGTCGGATGTTTATAAAGCGGATGGATTTCACTTCTTTAAACGATATTGATGTTGTTGATCATGACAGAGGGGTTCCGCTTTCAAAATAAACAGCTCTCTCTATGCCTGTTTTTTATATTCTTTTGATAATTATACGACTGACGGCTCTAAATGTTAATTATCGTTTTCTCTCGGTTTGTTGGGCATAAATTGAAAAATCCATTTTTATTTTGGTTCGTTTTGGTGCTTTCTATGTGTAAAATTGTGCAGGGTGCAGTCTTGTTCAGCCCACTTGAAATTATGACAAAAGAATAATAAACGGCGAATTTAGCACGCGTGCACAAAGAACAATTGTCATCACTGCGAGAGAAAAATATATATGATTTTTTTTTTGTCTAAATGAAAAGTAATTTTCTTTTTTCAAAAATAAGGTGCGAAAATCGATCACTGTTTTTTTAACATGTTCAAAAAAAAAACTTTGTGTAAAAATAAAACACAATTCAATTTTAGAGAAAAACCGAAATGGAAAAAAGTCCACAACACAGAACGAACTTCTTGCCTTGAATACGAATCTTGAACTAAAAGCGTCAAGGCTATTCAACGATATCAAACGAAATAGCGCAAAATTTTTTTTGTTAACAAAACGAACAGCAGAAAAAAAGAACGGCACACATAAAGGCACATAGACAGCGAACAAGCACGGAGATTCACACGTACACGCGAATACACGTTGAGTCAGCGAATGAATTCATACTTGTAGACATCGCAGCACATTTGCTGTTCGGCTTCATGCAGACCTTCTCGGCTGTATGGTTGTTATTGGCGTATCAGCATTGCTCACATTTACATAGTGGCTGGTGGTGTTATTGTTGTTGCTGTTGCCGTTGCCGCAAACGGTGCTGCTGCTGCTGTTCTGCCGAACCGATAGATATACAAGCAAATATGTTTATTGTGTCGTATATTATAATATTTATTATTACTATACATTTCTACATATTCGACTAGTATATTATTGTTATTATATTGTGCTCGACACCGCGCCGAACAAGCGTAAACACATGAAGAGATCAGCATTGAAATTGTTAATACACACGAATTCCCATGTTCATTTTGTCAACTGTCGGCCAATTGGCATCTTCTTTTGGTTTGTCAAGCGCACCATTTCTCTCTCTCTCTCTATCTCTCTCGCTGTTTTTGCAATAGTTCGATCACAGCCAGTGCGAATCGTTAATATAGTAATATCCGTATGCACCGTTGGTGCAAAAGGAGTTCTTACCACAATGACTGGAGGTTTTGATCGGGACTACTTTTAGTATTACATCCATTTGGTTGAAGCTGCTTTTCTTTTTATTTCTTCCTTCTATATTTTTCTGTTTCTGTCTCTCTCTCTCTCTCTCTCTCTCTCTCTTTCTCTCGTACTCACTTTTGCCCCAACTCTTCAGCGCAATGTGCAAACATCATGCACAACCGATCTATATATGAGGACAGAAACACTTTGGCATGTCTATCTTTCTCTCTCTCTATATGTGTGTGTGTGTTTTGTTTGGAAATGTTGCAGCAAATATTCACTTGGTTACACCAGTCATGTTTCCATTCAATGGGAATACATTATTCTCATTTCTGGTTATTTACATTTCTGCAAAATTCTTACATTATATTTGAAATAAAAATAAAGTAAAAATAAATGGACAAAATGACGGTTCAGTTGCAATTGGAGAGACGCGGCATTTCATCGCCAAAAAAATTGCTTGGGAGCTTTGGCCACAAGCCAGCCAAAATGCTTGCAGAAGTTTTGCACTCACGCTGAATTATACAAATTCACCAGCGCCCATTTTCATGCTCATACTCATTCTCTATCTCTCTGTGTGTATGTTCCTCGTCGCAACCAATGAAAAAAGGACAATTTATTGGCATACGAGTATGTTTTGTATGCTGTGTGAGCGCAAAAGTTGTTGCATGTAAGCAATTTTTTGCTGTATTATTGCACAAAATGCACATATACGCATGCAAAGTGAGAGAAAGAGGGATACATACTCATGCATAAGTGTGTTCAAAACGAGCGATCGACATGTGTGCCCATAAGTCACACCAATAATCGTAATGAAATACCATTAAAATAAATACCAAAAAAGAGGACCAAAATCGTATGCTCATTATACATCATTTTCATTGGCAACAAAGAATGGTCAGTAGTAGTGGCGGCACAGATTCAAACATTCGACAAAAACACAAATATTACACGAATCAACATCGGCATTATGCATTTTTTTTTGCACTGAAAAAAGAAATCACAATTGCTGCTCGTGACAGCCTAGCACAATAATATGTACATCATGACCACACGATCCCTGTACACACAAAGGGAGTCCTCGTGGAATCTCACTCAGTGGAAGTAACTGCAAGAAAGAGAAAGATCCACATCCGCACACCACCAACAAACCCAAAATGGCATTGTTCGCGCGTATTCGATTGCATTGCATAAATCTATGTTATGCGGTTTTAAGTTCACTCTTTTCGTGTATGGTCAGGGTTTGTTGAAATCTTCTTCGTTCTTGGCGTGTTTTTTGCTTTTGTATATCTTTTTTTTCCTTTTCATTGCAGAGTCACATCGACTAACCATTTACAACATTTCTTGGATGAACGTTATACATACATCAATTCATTGCTCATGCTAAACGACCGCGCATACAGTGCAGTAGCTGTTCTTCTCATTTTATACATATTTTTTGGTCGTTTTTCTGTGTTTGTACCTCTCCTTCTCTCTCTCTCTTTGTGTGTGTGTGTGTGTGTCTGTCGCTCTCTTTCTTTCGTCCACTTCGGTTCTGGTTCGACATTTTTGCATTTGATTTTATTTTCTTGGTTTTTAGGGCGATTTCCAGCATAAAGACAATATTGCAGGTTGGTGCGCATTCAATGCTCTTTTTTCCCTGTCGCATTATAATTCATCGTTTATTCGACCATAACATTTTACCATTTTTTTTTTCCTCTCTCCCTCTCAATTCATTATTTTTCTTTTGAAAAATTCACTTTGATATATGAAATTGTTTCGATTATTTCGTTTATTTTGGTTAATTCATTTTTTCCGCATCGTTTTCCTCTTTTTTGCACTTTTAATGCATGATCGAATGCAATTTTTCCATCATTTCTCGCATGTTATCTGCTCGTCTAATGCGATAATGCACTTGACGTGACTGTGAAGCTTTTGTTTCGATTCATATGTTTATACAGCGTTCGTTAAAATCATAGCTGTTGTGGCAGTAGTTGGAAACAGTAGAATGGGAATCAATCTGAATGAAAACAGAGAGTGACTGCATGTGCATAAAAGACTAATTGATTTAAGCCGCATTTTGTGGGTCAGACATCATACCAAAAATGGAATTCATTAAGCTACTGTTTTTAATAGACTTTTGACTAAAGTCGATAAGTTTTTTTTTTCATCTCTAAAATATGGCCAATGCTGTGCATCAATAATGAAGTATAGTTTGTAGAAAATAAATAAAGTTTTGCACAAATAAAAGAGTGAAAAAAACTCGAAAAATATATGGTAATCTCAATAATTCACTTAAATATGGAATATTTAAGAGAGAGACCACGGTTGGCCGGCATTCAAATTATCAACGGCAAAAAAAAATGGTTCTCGAACTAGTCGAAATGGCATTTGTATACGTATTTATATACTTTCTCATGTGTAGCGACGAAAAATAGTTAAATCGACTAATATCCATTCTGTAAAAATGTAATATTTTTGCCTTTTGGCAAATTGTCTGACGAATGGCAAAGCGACTGAAAGAAGATGAAGTTAACAAAAAATTAAAAATGAACTGGCGAAAATTGTATCTTTTTGGGATAGTTTTTTTTTCGGTGAGAAGAAAAGGCGCGCACATATGACATACATTTGTTATGCAAATGAACGAATAAAAGAGCTGACATTCAACAATGATCAAAAGTACGCAATTATCATCTAGTTGTGTTTGCGTTTTTCATTCTTCTCCAATTTTTTCTTTGTGTTTCGTTGTAAACGCGGGCCGATCAAGGAATCGAGCTATTTTTGGTGAGATATTTTATGAAAATATGTGCTATTTTCAATTCTGAAACGTTTGCGCATTTGTTGCAGGAAATAAAAACACCCGAGAAAAACGAACAAAAATGAACTGAGACATGCACATGTACATGAATAGTACAACGTACAGGGACGAAATACAAAAGAAAATGAAGACGAACAAAAAATCTATATAATAAAATGTCGCTGGTTAGTTTGCATAAACGTAAAGCACATTCATTCTCAATGTTTGCCATTCATTTGTTTCGTGCCTCCTTTATTTTATGCCAACTTCTTCTTTTTATTCCTTATTGAGTACATTATGTATGTTTTCAGTCTGTGTGTCGCATTTTGCACACATATAACGTCTACGTAATTAATTTTTTTTTGGCGAGTGGCTATGGGTGTGTGTGCACAAACCCGAATGTAAAATCATTATTATGTAGGAAACACTGCAATCTCTTAAGTCAAATATGTGTGTTTTAATGGCGTGTGTACGTGTTTAAATGCGTTTCAATGATTCCCACATGGCACATTTCTCCCATTCTTCTTCGAACCAAAGGAATGTGCTGTTTATGTACGTGTGCCTTCAAAATGTTCAAAGCTTTTGCACGTATATATATATATTTTGGCTTGAATTTTGCCATTTCTCCGTTTTCGTTGTCTATTGTTTGTTTAGTTGTTTTTGGCTTTTTGGACATTTTCAATTTATTGCAATTGTTTTCTTGTAAAATGATGAATGGTTATTATAGGTCTTTTGCAAAATCGGCGTATGCATTCTTCTATTTGGATATAAAATAGATCTTGCGGTTAAAATTCTACCGCTATGAAAAATCACAACAGCAATTTGTTTATAAAATTTGTTATATGCGATATGTATTGCAACAACCCGATTTTTTTATTTGATTAGCAGCAATAGCAGCAGCAGAAGCCGCAACGACAACAACATCGAATGAAATGAACTGCAATGGTCAGCACAATGCGTGTGTGTATAGATTTTCATTGTAATATATGTACAATGCGATACACACAGTCGATAGATACATGACTTAAATACCGGTAAAACATGCGCATCACAATGCTGCCGATGCACCAAAAAGCTGTACGAACGAACGAACAAAGGGTCAATGATCGGCCTTGAAAACGTTATGCTAAGTGAATAAATTCGTTAGATGAAAGTGGGTCATGGTCTGCGTCAATGCGTAGCTTGATAACGCACATTTCTAGCCTGCAACGATAAAATAAACAAGAAGAACAAAAAAACCAAATAACCATACAACAAAATTAAACGTATTATGTCGCCTTTTTCTGGGTGGTTTAACGAAATTTAATGGTTTCGATTACCGAAAACTTTAGTTTATGTTGAACCATTTTCATGCAGTAGTTTTGATTTTACATTGGAACAGACTCTCCAACTTTTAATCCAGACACATTTTATTGGGATGATTGAGTGAAACGGTTTCCAAAATCTACGATGTGCAAGTGTGCATTCATGTTATGTGATGGAAAACGGAACACTGCAGTAAAACTTGACAAACTGAAATTGATACATTTACACGGATGCGCTTTGCGTTAGTTTTGCATTATTTTTTGTGATGTTGGCAGCAAGTTACATTCTTAGTTCTACTTACAACAGCATCAACAACTTTGCCCCAAGTAAAATACAACTAAAAGTTTAACACAAGTTTTCACTAAAACCATTAAGACAATTCAAACACACATTTTCCGTTACGAACGTTGGAAGTTGGAACCCCTTTTTTATTTATCTTAATGCTTTTTTTTTTCAAGAAAGACAAACGAGTATTACAAACAATAAGCATGAAAGAAAAAAAATGTGTTACTTTTATCACCAATCTAAAGATTTGAACACTGATAACTCTCATGAAAGCTTATAAACAATAAAAATACTGCAACCATGAACGTGTGATCACCACTTATCAGTATAATACTTAACATTTTGTCAAAAAAACAAGTAAAATACTTTGTTGCTGCTTCTTCGACTTCTTTGATAAATTCGTATTCGCCCATGTATTCGCCGATTTTATAAATGAACGGTAAATCAAATGTTTGATACATTTTGGTTTGCTTTTATTAAATTCGTATTCCAAACATCGAATGTAATGGTTTTCGTGTTCGAGTCGAGTGAATATATTCAATACATTGCTCTCGATTCAAAAAAATTCGGAAGCTTTACACATTTTACAATTGGATGGTTCTCCGCAAGACATGCTGATTTCGCTATTGAAGAAGCGAATGCAAATTAACTTGACGTTCTACCATTTATTTTTTTAAACATCCACGAAAGCCATTTTCATAGTCGCGTGTATTTGATTTTTTGGTGTCATTTAAACTAATTTTTTTTCGTGAACCACACATATAAAGAGCTCGACATCATGAATCTAAATTCCCATTTTAAGTTGAATTGGCATTTTGCTCTGAATTTCTAAATAATACTTCTAAAGATTTTGACGTTGTGTCTGGCGTAAGTTTCAGAATTGATGGACAACATTCCATATCTAAAATTGAGTAAATAAATCACACCAAAACTTCTGTTTTAGTAATGCCATTACAGTTGCTACCATTCACATTTTCAATTGGTTCAAATTCTTTTTTGAAAACGAAATCATAATGATTTCGAATTAAAAATAAAAATGTAACGAAAAATATTTGGTGCAGTGTTCGAAGATCAGAAATTTTGTAATGTTTCTTAAGCTACGGAACTATTATTTGCCACAGTAGAAACAGATATTGAGATATTTTCAGGCAACTGATTCAGCTCAGGAAGCTAACATCAGGCGCTGAAACGTAGTGAAAACAGTAGAAGTGATTGTTATGGTTATAAAAACACTTATATTGCTAAAATCGCTATAATAATCACTTCTATTGTTTTCACTCCGTTTCAGCGTCTGACGTTTGCTTTCTGAGGCAAATCAGTTTCCTCAAAATATCTTAATATGATGACTGAGTAGAAGACATGAACTGTGATATACGATTTCGACATCATTTAGACTCTTTAATGTTTAATTCGGATGTATTTTATTGTACGATTATGAAACGGCTTTCGACATATACTTATAAATGGCTCACTAGTGTGAGTATTACTTTCTAAAACTCCAAATTAAAAATGTCTATTAATTCAGATTTTTGAAAATTAAAATACACACTCCCCAGTAGTGGGCCATTTACATAAAACACCCGGCATAGTGGGGTACGGATTGTACAAATGGAAACTCTAAAAGGACATACAACCAAAAACTAATAAAGCTTATGTCGTTGGAAACTTCAGGGGTAAATTTGGCCATCCTCGTAAAAATGTCGATTTTGACGTCATTTTCTGAATCCAAATTGCTGGATTTAACTCAGCATGTATTGCAGGTAAAAATGTCTCATGAAAATTGTGCAAATTAAACTTATTAATCTATTTATGATAAAAAATAATACGTAATTTTATTGTGATTTGTTATATTGCATCACAAAACTTCCATCCATGATATAATGTTATATTCATCTTAAAAGAGAATCATTGATCTTACAAATGTCACAACCAGTTTTCTTTTCAGTTTCAATTTCAAACGAACTCAAAAAGTAAGCATTTTGAAATTTCTTCGTAGTTACGCAAGTAGCTAATACCGCTTTAGAAAAGTGATGAAAAGGCAACATGTGGGAAAATTGCGTAAGTTGGGCTTAGGTTTTGGATAAAGAGGAAACGCGAATGAACATACGCATATGTGGATGGTAATTTGAAAAAATGTTTTTTTTTTTGTAAAAATTATCTTTTTATTAACAAAACTTATTTGAGTTTACAATTTGTAATTCGTTTGACCGAGATATTTCTGGACAGCAGCTGAGAATTTTGTATAAGTCGTGGTGTCTGCAGAAGAGTTGGTGGCTACATTTTCCAAATATTTTACGACATCATATTGCCCTGATCGATGAATAAATGGCAAGTCAAATGACTGAAACTCCTTCGGTTTGGTTTTATCGACATTATATTCCAGACATCGAATGTGTTCTCTTTTGCGTTCATTTTCATTCGGTGGTCGACTAAACTGTGCGTACGGTTCAAAAAAGTATTGAAATTTCGCACAATCAACAATTGGATAATCTTCAGCGATGCATTTTGTTGTGCCCAATATGTAGGCATATTCAAATACACTCGATAATATATTCTTTGATTGATCCAAACATTCACTAAAACTTTTTTCACACTGACAGTATGGTGTATTCGATTCGTTTGGCCGATCAAAATTTTTCCGTGCATTACATTCAAAATGAGAGCGACAACATGATCCAAAACTTTCCACGTTCGTTGAATTCACTTCTTTTTTCGTACTATTCTTCAACGACGCCAAAAATGTCTGCAATATCTCTGATGTTGGCCCCGGAATTGATGGACAAAATATCACATCTGAAATGTTGTTATTATAATGTAGATAAATTCAAATACGAATATGACCATTAGGGATTGCGGCGCTGAAATGCTTACCATTGAATTCTTTATTGATTTTTGATGTCGGAGTTGGTGGATTCCTATAAATATCACTTAATGCTGGATTAAATGAAACTGCAAATTGAACAGTTAAAAACAATAACAAAACTACTACAATTTCTTGCATGGTTATTTCAACAACAAAAAGTCAACTGTTGTGTTACATGTATTTCAGACAACTAAATTGATGTGAAAGAAAATATCAAGCTTTTATCTCTTTGGAAAATTATCACATACTATTATGAACATCAATACGCATATTTATTTTAAAGATTTGGTAACTCTCATCGATAGTGAAATAAGTCTATTAAAAGCTATTGAATTTAATAAATTTATGAAATCAAAAACCAGTTTTTCGTCTCGAATAAATATGGATTTCGAAACGAAAATTCCGCATTCTCGATTTTTCTTCATCTCTTTTCGAAAGTTACAACCAAAAGAGATATTTTCTTTCGATCACAATGACCCATTGATTTAACCGAAACGGAACAAACATTTGAATGAAATTGACGCTTACGAAGCGCAAGTTACAAAAAACCTTAAAGCAAAGACAACAATGTACAGTACGTTTTTTTATATAGAGTCATCGATTTTTTAGATGAAAATTTCAAATATCTATATAAAATATTTTTGGGCAAACCAAAATTCAACAAGAGATTGGAGCGAAGTTATATACACTGACGAGTCATTCTTTTAGCTGGTGAATAGCACTACCCATGCCTAGTCTAGAGTCGAAAAGATAGTGGTCGTTCGCACGGTAAAGCATCCGAAAAAGGTGCTTGTTTATGGTTGCTTCTGTGAAGCTGGTTTTGGAAAGTTGACCGTATTCACGGGCATTCCAAACGCCGTGAGGATGAACCAACTTTATTCTAAGAAGTTCTATGGCAACGACAATTCGAATTGGCTTCTATTAGAAGACAACGAGCCAAAACACAAAAGTCATCTTTGCACCGCTTGTAAGGAGGAAAAGGACATTAAACAAATGGACTGACCGCCACAGTCAACCGATTGCAATTCGATCGAAAATGTTTGGGCTATTATTAAGGCAAGGCTTCGTGGTAAAACACACCGCAATTTGAAGCAGCTCATTCATTCAACGCCAGTGGAAAAGTTTTCAACTCGAATATGCTGAAAATTTGAGCAAAAGTATGCCAAATAGATGTGCCCATGTGATCGAGAAGACAGGAATGGATTGAATATTGATTGATTGCGCCGTAGGTTAGATACTAAATAAAATATATATAAAATAATTTTGCAAAACTAGTGTGTTTTTGTTTAAAAAATCGATGACTCTATATAAAAAAAACGTACTGTAACCGCTATGAATTCATCAAGAAAACTTTTCAGAATTGCGAAAAGAGATGCTTTCAGAATTCTAAAGTTTTTTTTTATGAACGAAATGGCAGCATTGAAAAAGGGAGAAACATAAGGCATCCATTCGATTTTTAAAATTCTAAATGCATGAATCTCAACACATAGTCGTTGACCGATGCAAAGAGGTATGAAGAATAGAAACATCCTAGTGGAACGGACCTCGATCAAAATGTCGTGTATTATGCAATACTTTGCGTCTTTTATGCAGACAATATATTTGAATATTGTCATCCAGATATTCCAGCTCATCTAGCTGACGCCAGGCGCTGAAATGGCGCGACAACAATAAAAGTGATTGTTATAAGTATAAAAACACTGTCATCACTATAACAATCACTTCTATTGTTTTTGCTCCATTTCAGCGCCTGGCCGTCAGTTTGACAATAATACAAAATATCAGTCCAATTCTATCGAAAATAAATGCGAAAAAGTGGATATGTGCTTGTCTTCGATTTGTTTTGTTCAAGTTGTTTGGTTTTTTATTTTTATCGTAATAACTTTTGTTTTCATTTAACAGACATTATATTTAGATATTTTCATCCAGCTAATCTTAAGCTCAGCGCTAAAATCCAGTAAAAATAATAGAAACGATCTAGTCGTCATTTTAATAAAATAACTCAAGCAATTCGCAAAAAGTTATCACAATTTGATACATACAAAACATACAAATTTTCATAACTTTAAAAAACACTTTTTTGTTGACGTCCAATTTCAATGCCTGCAGCAGGCCTAGTAACATGTAACGCGTAATATGCACAATCTATGCACAAACATGTATTTTGCATAGATTTCGCACGTTCTTATTCGATCTTTAGCGAATATTATTCTATACGGGCACAAATTGTGCACATTGTCTTATACACACGCATTTGGTTACTTGGGTGACGTTAGCTGCCTGATCTGATTCAGCTAGCTGAGAAAAACTATACATAATGTCTGCCATTTAGTATTAATTGACTTATTCCACAATGAGAATCCACTTCCATATATTTTGTTGTTCCCACCTTCCAAGCCTCAGCGAATTGGATCATATTAAGAAGCATGTAGTTTGTTTGAAGTTACTCCAAGTTCAGTGAATGCTAGTACAATAAAAAATTGCTTACCGTCAAAATTGCCATTTCAGCTCACTTGTCAGCCTCGAAAATCTACAATTTTCAATATTTTTTAACACTCTAAATGGCATTGAAGACCATCAGGGTATTTTCATTTACATATTTGGATACTTTTTGTTCTAAACCTTCCGAAATCGAAATTCATTTGATCTTCATACGAACGTCATTTATCGAAATGCAGTTCTTATGTAACAATGTACTTTGTTAGTGAGGTTAAGAAGTCACATGGATGCACAAGTCAAATAACAATCTTGTATAGAATCTTGTATACAATTTTTAAAAATGTTCCATTGTGATGATTATGTAAATTCTTTAATTCTAAATAGTTTACGAAGTTAACGATATGCATGTGTGCATTCTTCGGAAAATACTGCACTAAAACTTGAATTGACATATTTACATGGACTTTTAACATATTCAATGAGATATCCAGTTACAATTGTTGTTACAACAGTACCAAAAACTTTGCCAAAACTAAAACACAACGAAAAGTTCGGTGGAAACTTTTCGCCAGCAAAACCATTTGGAAAATTCAAAACAAAAAGAGTCGGTAGAAGTGGTTTTTGTTTTTATTTTATTTAAATTAAATGCTTTGCAAAAGAATATTACAATAATATATGCATAAAAAATAAAATGTCATCTTGTTGTTGTTGTTGTTTGTCATGTGTCAGATTGTACCTATAAGGATTTCGGTTTTTGTTTTGTATTTGCTTGCATTTGACAATTCGTGTTTGTATCATTCACGTGTTTGTACCAAAAGCATTATGTTTCATAAAAAGCTTTGAATTGCGGAGTCAAAAATATATATATTTATATATGTTCTATTTTATCTGCATAAACGTCTGAAATTGTGTTTTTATATAGCTTTTCATAAAATCATGTCATTTTCACTAAATATCAAGAGGCATATTAAAAGACAAAAAAAACGAATGAAATTACACTCAAACATGATTTTTAACCTCGGTCACTTATTTCTGGTTTACAATGCCATTCAAATTTCACTGAATATTTAAATATCGAAAAATTAAACTGTAATACATTTAAAGAAAAGTAGAAAAAAGGGTCAACAAAAATTCGGAGAAAAATCGATTTAAAAATACTAAATAAGAAATTAATGAAGAATAAAATTGAATCACACTGTGTGTTGAAAAATAAATTTAAATTGCTTCGATATAACGCGCACATCTTTCCATCAATTTAAACTCGATAAAATATAATTCCAGCACAAAATGAACTTGTGTCTTACATTTTAAATTGTTGTGAAATGACGAGAAACTGGTGTTTTGTGCAGACTGGAATGTATAATTTTAAAAAATGGAACATAATTGTAACATCATTCCGTATGCCGATTTCTGCGGCAGTCTATTGAAATTTGGAATGTCGAATGTTTTGTTTGATCCCATTTTTGATTTTAAATGAAAACTCCACAAAAAAAAGATAATAAAACTGACGACACATTTTACATTAAGCAAGGACAATTACTATCAACATTTTTGTATTATTTGTATCATTCATACCTACAACAATTGAATTAACAAAGAACTAAATAAAGAGATGAAAATATTAAATTTTATACAAAATGAATGTCTGTCACTGGCAGACAATTGAAATAATATCATTAAAAACAGGGGTCGAGATAAAAAAAATCAATACATTGATTAAATAATTTAAAAATGAAGCATTCTATCGAGTAGTTTCATCGAACTACGATTAAATGTGATTTCAATTAAAAACAGCACTCGATAAAAGATTTTTTGTTTTTTGTTTTATCTTTTCTTCCTCCATTTCGAAATTTATCATTTGATTTCTGAATACTTTTAATATAAGGCCATTTGTTTGATGCTAAATTGTTTTTTTTTTTGCACAAAAGAAACTATAATATTATTCACAGTACGACCCATTCAAAAGAAAACAAAATTTGTAAAATTATACATCTAATTCTTCGATGGTTCTCGATAAACGATTACTATCGATGCGCCTTCTTTGACTTCGACGAACTGCATCGGCTCGTCGATACGGCTCATTTTTTAAACCTAATAATATATCCTCTAAAGCACCGTTATACACTTCATCCTGCTGAAGTAACTTCTTCTCACGCACTGCATTCGTTTTACTCTTTAATTCGTTGATCACTGCTTCCTGCAAATTTTTGATAAAACACATACATTTTCATTAGCTATCAATTACAAACTTTGATTCGATTTTGAATGAAATGTACCTGCTGTTTCTTTTGATTTATTTTATTATTACGTAGTACAACTTCATCGTTTTGCTTTTTACTGGCTGCTAATGCGGTCGCCTGATCCAATCGCCTTCTTTGTTCATTTTCTTGATCGGCAGTCTAAAAAAAATGAGAAAAAAAATATTTTCATAATTTTAAATTAATTTTTCTCCTAATTATAATGTAAAAGTAAATTAAATTAAAGGTGTAAAGAGGATAAAGTAAATTAACACGTGTTCTTTGTGATTTTAACTAAAAAAATGTCTATTAACAAAAACTCACCTTAACTCCACGTTTGAAACGCACCAAAAGTGAGAAGAATGCATTTGCATCGGTATTTCGCGATGATTCACCGAAATACTCAACACATTTTGTGAATGCATCTTGTGCATTTTTCGCTTCTTGTCGCATTTTTCGCAATTTCTCTTCGGAATTTGTGAGAAAATCTTTTAACACCAAATTTTGCGGCCCTTTATTTCGTACATCGGCCTCTTTGCGCACAATATCCATTCCTTTTTCCAATTCTTGTACATCGGTCATTAGATTTTCTAATGATACTTGTGCGGCTTTTTCAATATAAATCAATTCCGTATCGAAATCAAGTAATTCGGGAAACTTTTGACGTATGGTCATGACAATGTAATGCAAAAGGCACATGCGTTTATCAGTCGATTTAGTATCCAACAATGTGTCCAAACTTTGTAATTTAAAACCGTACGCAGGCCCGCGTTTATTGCTATTCAAATAATTACCAAATGCCAATACAACTTCTAATACTGCTTTGAATTTTTTCGATGATTTAACTGCGTTCGATGCATTGAGTATGGCCGCAACTTGCTGAAAAATAAAATAGATAACATTTCGAATGATATAAACATTCCAATTTTAGTTGAGAAGAGAAGAAAAAAAAAATTGTCGAAAAATTCGATTCTTACCGGATTAATAAGATGTAAACTATCAAAGAAATTGCCCATATAATTCATGATCGCCAATTTTGACGAGATACGTTCAACTCGTGCCAATTGCATCATGAATTTATCTTCGTCGGTTAAAAGGTTTGGATCCTTTCGATCGGCAATATACTCTTTGTATGCTTTAACTTCTTGTTCAGTTGGTGTCACTTTTTGCAGAATTTCCACATTTTCCAATGAGATTTGTTTCAAATCCAAATTATTAATGGCCTGAATAATCTTATCAATCGGCATATCGAGTTTTCGTCGAGAGATTGCTGAAGAAATACAAAAAAAGGACAGTTTGAATTAAATGATTTTTGAAATGGTCATTTGGGCAGACATGTGATTATGCTGTCCATCAAAATTGTATCTCTAAGACATTGTCGCACATAGAGGTGTAAACGAATCACCAAATCTTGTGTTGTGTGCTAAACTGTTGCTGTATCTACGCATACAACACATCTTCTGATCTGATATAGCTATTCGGATATTTCCAGCAGCGAATATTTATCCAGCATAATCATACTTGGGACTGATTTTTAATACTATTCTCGAATTTCGATCACTCACCAATATTTCTCAATCTCGTGTGTTCTAACACAGATACATTTTCTGGTTTCTTAAAACGTTTACTTGGAAACGCTAATAAACCATCAACCTCCGATTGTCCGTTCGCCATAATGCCGCCCATACCAATTTTAAAACGTTCTTCAAAATCAACAAAATCGATTTCCTTGTGAAGTTTTTCATCGTCCAATTCATTGAAAATTGTTCCACGAACCTGAAATCAATGCGATTAATTTAAAAATTTAAAATAAATACCATATCATGCAAATTGAATGAATCGTACTTGATTTGGTTTCAATGGCACCCAGTTAAGTGTTGGCAGCTTATATTTTGTGACGTGTTTTCGTTTAATCGTCATTGCTCCATCGGGTGCTGGCATAAAACCGGGAATTGGAGGTGCCGGCGGTGTGGGTAGGTGTTTATTCATGGGCGGAGGTGCTGGAATATTCATTGGAGGTGGTGGTGGACATGGCGGTGGCTTTGGAGGTTCCGGTGGTTTTACTTCCGCAATTACTTGATGAACTGCAATTAGAAAACATCATTTCGATTTTGATCATTTAACGACAATTTTCAATTTGACTTCAATTTTAAATTTCATGCATTGATATGACGCATTCATTTTAAATAAATCATTTTTTGGAATCTTTTTTATGCAACATTTATAATTTTCAACATATTTCTTGGATTTTTTTCATCGTATGAAATAAACAACATATTTGATAAATCATTGATTTGAGAAGGTTGCTCACCTGAATCGTTTGAATTTTTCGCCAAATCGGAAAGTTTCTCGTTGATCGATGTGCCTTTTGGCAGCGACTGTGTAAGCGTTTGTAATTCCAAATTTTTAGTTTCTAGCATATTTTGGCGATTTTTCAATTCCATTTCATTTTGTTTCAATACTCGTCGTAATGTGGATACTTCTTCATCGGTTTTTTGTTTTATTTGACTTAGTTCGTCGCGTTCGCTGCGCACTTGTTGTAAATCCGAATTTAATTCGGCCAATTTATACATAAAATGTCGTTCATTTTCGTTGATACGATCCAGTGCACGGCTTAAATCCTCTTCTAATTCTTGTACACGTTCAAGTGCCGCTGTTTTTGTTTCACTGTCTTCCATCAATGCGGCCACATTGAATACATTGTCCAAATATGCGGAAATTTGAACGTGCAACTCTTCCGATTCGGTTAAACGTAATTTTTCCAAATATTCATCTAAGCCGAGCGACGTAAATTCGTATTGTAAATGAACGCGATAGTTCATATCTTCAACCGAATGAACAACAATATTAATGAATTGCATACAAGCCACCATAAAATCAATGTTAAACATTTCATAATTTATGAAATATTCCATGAGCGTTTGAAAGCGTTTCCCTTCATGGCATACACTTTTAAAATTATCAAATGCCGATAGAATGATTTCATGGCCACCCTTAACCAAACATATGGCCGCCAATAATTCCAAGACCAATGCTTTGGTCCGTAACGATTTATGAATGAGACTAATTGCAATGCAATTGATCGCTTCGCGATGCTGAATCACCATGTTAAAACCATATTTATTATTCATAATTGCGCGCAAGCACATGATACACACATGAATGTCATCGGTTGATGCGCCCATATTCAATTTGGCTATGTGTCGCGATCGACGTCTTAAATTTGGACTATCAACCAATTCCTCTAGGCTTGGCCGAAGAAAACCATTTGATGGTTTTGCATCGCCGCTTGCAGTCGATGTAGTTGTTGTCGTTGTTGTATTTGTTGCATTTCGGCTGTTTAATTGTTCATCCGAACCATTTTGTGTGTCTTCAATTCGTTGTTCATAGCGCATCATTATCAAGCGAAAACTTAGGTAATCGACCAGCGAATCTAGACCCTGATTCTCTTCGTCCAAAAACTCTTTAACCCATTCAATGTGATTGGTTCGCAACGAAATTTCGAGGTCACGAAGTACTTGCGTTGACGTTGATTCACCGACTATTTTCCGTTTCTGAAACAAACAAAAAAAAACATTGAAATCAGAAAAAAAAACAAATCGGAATTAGAATAAGAATAATAGCATGGCATGGCATGAATAACGAAGATTGTCAACTGCTATAATAACTTCTCGTATAGATCATATGATCATCTACAATGACATTCATCAAAAACGTAATTATTTATTAATGAAAGTCTTGAATTGTGTAAAATGACACAAAAAAAAGAGGCGAAATAACATGCGAACAATGTGATGATCGTACGCGAGAGCGCGTGTAAACATAAAATCTGCAAGTAGTGAATATTCTGAGTGCAAAAGAGCATGACATTCAGTTGTATCTTGCATTCGTATCTAAATCGATTAAGTCATAATGACAAACGCCACTCGTGTCGTACGTCAAGCGTGTATTTAATTAACGATTTTTTTTGCGCTTCTGCTGCTATTTGCTACTCTTCCTGTTGCCACTATTGTGCGCTGTGTATTTATACATACTATTTCACAATATTGCAGCATGTGATTGTTTTTTTTTTCTCATCGTTTTTTCTTCTTACTTACCCGGTGGCTCTTTGAGGCGGTCGGATCAAGATATGTGCGTAGTTTCGTTAAATAGTGCGATGGTGGATCTTTTGCTTGTACCATTTCCTAGTGCGCAATTGAATGAATGAAATAAGTTCGTTAGAAATGAAATAAAAAGTTTGTTGATTTATGCAAATCTCAAAAGCAGTTTTATGAACTCTTACTTGATCACATATGATGTCCCATTTCTTTTCATTGTCGTAGTTTTTCAGCAGTTTCGCTTTATCCGGCGGTAGATCCATTGATGCCTGAAATACACACAGAACAAAGAAAAAACACGCACCGGAAATGCATTTTACTATTTTTATGCAATACAAACAAAAAAAAACACTGAAAGGATTATAATTGTTGAGATTAAGATGTTATTTGAATATAATTTTGACAGAAACAGAGAAAGACTCTTGAATCACCGAGATCATAAGATTTGGACGTATTTTCGTGCGCAAATGAATTATGCGCAGATATTCTAATTTCTAATCAAAAGGAATTTCCGTCAGAGATTTGTGTTTTGTGCCTTTTTCGCCTTTTGCTTTATTGAATATAATTGAGTGTGTCGTTTGGGTTACTTGTGAGTGATTTAGAGCGCAAATTAGTCATTTTTTTCTCTCTCTATTGGACATGTCATGTACGCTATGCATTGCACGACAAAAAAAGCAGTTGCAGCGATGTGTCGAAAATAGTGAGCGCTTATGGCATCGTTTGTTGATTTGATGCTTGCATTCATTTAACCAACTGAATAAATGTGTGTACATACAATGTGAATGCAATTTGATCTAATATTTCAATCGTAACATTCAGCCATAAATATTCATAATGGTGCTTGTTTCACTCTTTCAATCTCTCTCTCTTTCGTCGTTTGTTTTTATTGCGATCATTCGTTCTGTTTTTGTGCGCTTCGTTTCCGCCAAAACCTATTCGCACAAATTGTTGTAATTTGTTCATTTTCGCTTTCTCAAAAAACAAAAACAAAAAAAAAACAAAATTGTCACATAGTATACTCTCAGTGTGATAAGTAACTTCTCACTATCTCACAGTGAGTGGTAAAAGTAAGTGCTCAAAAATGGCATGTTTGGCTGTTTAAACACGAAAAAAAAGAAGCAAGGCCATAACCAAACAAACACATTCAGTTTTCCAGATAAAGAGCGCACATTATATTTTGATATTACATCGTTATGTCAATCATGGGAAAGAGAGAGATAGTACATAAATCGTAAATGGGCATACTATTAATTGGGCTGTGATTTATGAATGTTGGCTTGAGATTATGAAAAAGGGTGACACGATATGCATAAAGAAATCTCTATTTTAATCGCAATTCAACGGATTCAAAGGTTTCTCAATGGAGAGTGAAAAAAAAAATCTACAGAATGATTATACAAAGACCGAAAACAAAGAAAACTTGCTTATCCACTGTCAAAAGATCAAACTTTTTAAAAACAACATAATGAATGAATTGTTAATATTCAATTTGTGCAAATGCCTTCGTTGTACATATACACACAATCGACTCGGAATAGTACAACACAAAACGAAGAGAGGAAATGACAAATGCAAACGAGCGCGCGCGCACATTGAATATGAAGAAGAAAAAAAAATATTTCTGAGAAAAGGGGAACCCCATGGAAATTGATTGATGCTGAGACTAATATAGACTGAAAAACTTTGTACAATCGATCACACGCCGAACGACTCGACTTTCGGCTCATCGGCAAAAGTGAAAAGGCTGCATTGCAAACAACAACCATATGGTAGTTTTTGGTTTCGGTTCGGTTTGATGATAACACACAAAATGGCAAATGGAATCACATAAAATGCATGCGGTTTTACTTATCGTTCCGTTGATCGTATCGTTTTAAGAGTCTTGCATTTGCTTTTTCTCTCGATATTCTTGGTCTGGGTTTTCATCATGTACCAGAGAGACAGAGAGACAGCCTCTGTTTTTACTGAAATGGTTCAAAGATCAAATCAGTTGTTAGAAGATTAAAAAGTTGCATATACATAAAAGAGAAATAGAAAGAAAGACACTGTGCTTCATTCAAATACAAGAGATACTGTTCATACGGCATCAGTATGCATACGAAGACTGTTTAAAGGCAATATTGTGCATGTTTTTTGTGCAACTCATATGTATCAATGTCTAAGTCCATGATTTAAGTGGTTCAAATCAGTTTTGTCTTAAAAGTCATCATTAAACTGTAACACATACTATACACAGATACACAAACACATCAAATGGCAATCTGTTATATATCATCGTCATTGTTGGAGCCGCCAGTGATCTTTTATACATTTTTTGAAGCAAACACAAAAATTACATTAAATACAACAAGAGAAAGAGAGAGAGAGAGAGAGAGAGAGAGAGAGAGAGAGAGGAACGTTTGTTTCTTCTTTTCATATATTCAACTTAAATGTACCATATTCAACTATCGCTCAAACAATGATGTGATCGAAGCAAGAAATAGAATGTATAGAAATAATGCCGTTAAGATTCAAGATTGCACAGTTTTTTCTTCAATCAATGTTTTCGTTTTTTTTTTTTCATTTTTATTCATAATTTTATCATCAAATAATGGATATACATTTATATTCTCTGATATTCAATGAGGGCGGGAAATATATATTTCAATTTATTTTGTTATGTTGAAATCTGTTCTTTTCCGATTTGGTCAATTTCAATCACAACTTGACAGGCGCATATTTGTGTAATGCCAGACCAAATTTGTTACAATTCCACATAATCTTTTTTTCTCTTTCAAATTACTCAAAAATCCATTTATTATGAGTTCAATTTATAAATTGTTTGAATTTAAACGATGTTATATTTTCATGTATCCAAATCATGTTTTTGCCCAATAGTTTTTCATTGTATTTTCTTTTTTTAAATGATTTTTTTTTGTTGCTGTAAGCAATAAATAAGCAATGTTTCGAACATAGTTTTAACGCAGAGAAAAAGATGATGAGCAAAGGAACTGAAAGAAATTGAAATTTAGTTTTCAACAACGTCAAAATCATGTAATGAAATTGACTTGCTTGATTAAGAACCATTTGTTATTCGGTTGTTGTTTTTTTCGGTGTAACAGCCACATTTCGTATATGTTTTCATCGTTTTCATTCTCTAATCATTGTCGGCAGCCAAATGTGGAGAAATTATATACAAATATTTTAAATAAACATGATAAATGCGTACAGTAAATATAAAATTCGATGGATAATATAATGCGAGCTACTCGAATCAACGAATAAACGAACGAACGAACGAACGAAAAAAGCAAGTGATCAAAGCCCACAGGAAGTTCATTATCATTTAAATACATACAAGACCAATTTTTTTTATGAATAACGATTTGTTGATTGGTGCTGCTGTGCCATTTACGATTAACACACATCAAAATGCAAACGTTTACTATGAATGAGGCCGACAGTGCCGCCACCACCGCCACCGCTGCCACGCAGTCCTTTTCCATTGATTACCCATATTGCACTTTTCAAGTGAGCTTCAACTCATCAAATTCAAATCGACCGAATAGAGAAATTCAGAGATGGGCCACACAAAGCTGATTGATTTATGCATTTCATTTTCTTTATCAATTCATGAATGGTGAGATTTTTTCTTTCTTTCGAAGATCAAAAACCAAAACGATTTTTTTTTTTTTTTTTTCAAAATTGATGATTCAGCTTTAAATTCGCCCATCTCTGTGCGGTTCATTTGAAATCTAAAAACGTGATTATATTCATTTCCAGTTTAAAAGTACCATTTGAAACGATTAATTTTTATTAGATTTCAGCACACGTTAAATTAATACCTCGTAAAAAGTTTTTATGATCGACCGGAAAATGCCGGCGGAAAAATGAAAAACGTGAAACTGGTTGTGAGCTTGTTGTTGTTGGTCTTCTTCAAGACATGTCACTCTGATTTACTGACTCACTTCAATTATTCTCTTTTTCCTCGACATGAATTGTGCCCCCCCCCCCCTCTTCTACTAATTGATTATATCAGCGACATTTAGTGAAAATCAGTTCATTCACCTAATTGCATATATGAATATGTGTATGTTTGCTTTTCTCCACAATGGAACCTGTCGTCATCAAGTCTCGATAAAATACACTTTAATAAAGGATGGACTGAAAGAAGTCTGTATTTACGGTTTGTCGATTTTATGTGTATTTGATTGTACGAGCAATTTTAAATTGAGCTTTCATTTCAACGTCAATGTCAGGTTTATGAATGCAGAGTTTGATAAATTGCTTTTCACTTTTCGAAATCGTAAAATGGTGTCTATCAAAATGGAGACAACCAAAGCGATTTATCGATTGTGCAATATTATGTTGATGTGGTAGTAGGAGGTTCACCCCCACCGGCGAATGAATTTAATGTTAACATGTCAACGTATATGTAAAATGTAGTGGTTTTTGCCAATTAAATGACTTTGGTCGACCTCATTTCCCGTTCTCGACGCAATACTTTGGGTGTTAATGGCAGCTTTTAAAAAAACCGTTTGCTTGGTTAATGTTCAAAGTTGTGCTGGTTCTTCGATTTAATTTTTCGAGCCCCATTTGCCAAATAACTGATTTCCATTTAATTAAAAACTAATTATTATTGTCACGACACAGTGATGACGACAAATCGTAAAAGAAATGTTTTCCTTATATCACACAAATGTTGAAAAACTTTTATAGCGTTAGCGATAGTTGGCAAATTTGTGCCAATCACAATGGTAAAGCGCACTAGGGTCGAAATCGAAAATAGTTTACGCTATACACACATCGTTTGTGCTATTGAACTGTCATCCATTAAATTGATATTATCAGTAAATTACGTTAAGGTGTTCGCTTTAGCACTGATTTTATGGTATTCTTTTTGCGGTCTCCAATAAAAGATATTGACAACCAATCCGAAATGAATATAGCACTGACAAAACACTATAAAATCGGGAGCAATGGTGATATCGAATTTGTGGGAAAGGGCATCAAAATTGAGTCAATTTAAGTAGAAGCTTAAGGTTAATTGTCATTTAATCAATTGAACGAGCATGAATCTCATGCATAAACACACACAAACACAGAGAAGAGGAAAGAGAGAGAGTGAAACATGTTTATTGAGAGTCGTTATTTTTGTTTGTTTGTTTGTTTTCGGAACGACGAAGAAATAGTTGTGCTTCGATAAAAAAAGGTAGTTTTGAGACTATGAATTTAATGGTTTGTAATATTAAGCACAACACCAATACACTATATTTATTTTCAGTGTTTATTAATAGACGGTTCGTCAACACTTGGCCAAAACGAAATATTAAAAATCATTCATTTCGAATGAAGGCGACCAATTATCAAGAATGTATTCTCCTTAAACGATTTTAATATGTGTACATGTTTGTCTTGGATCATTGTATGCCCAGATTTGAACGCAACAACGTAATATATGAAACAGACGCCATCAATTGATTTTGTTAGGCAAGAATTTGAATTTTTTTTTTTTTTTTCAGTCACATTCATGTTGAGAAAAAAAAAACAGCAGTGGCCGGTCAGGTTTTTGTGCCTTGAAAAAAATTGCATGCGATAATGAAAATAAATGCATGAGTCAACTTTTTTTCTCTCATACTTATCAAATTCAAAGTAAAATTCCACTTTAATCAAACAGTTGATTAGCCATATTTTTCACGTTTTTTTTATGTTTTGCTATGGATAGCACAACATATTTGAATTGATCATATTTGCAATAAAATAACGAATGGCAAACGACAGTCATTTCGACGTCGTCTAGAGAGCCTACTTAATATTCTAATGATATTTTCGAGAATCGAAAGCGCTAAAAACGGCAGAACCAGTATATACGAATGAACATTTAAATGTTTCTATTGAGGCTAATCTGGTGATGATTCGCACGCGCGATATAAACAAGCGCATATGCTTTCGATAATGACGGAATAAATTCAACAACTGTCCCGAACGAATCAATTACAAACCATAAAAATCCAATTCTAATGCTTTTGTTAGTCATTTCATAAATAAATAGCAGAGATGAGAGCATTCACCAAAATGACGACGCATATCATAATACACAAATGGCAAAGAACCAACAACAACAATCGTCTATGATTCACTCATGATCTCATACTGAAAGAAATCCTTCGTGCCATTTAGATATGGCATTTGATTTCTCGGTTACACGGTCGTAGTAAGTCTGATTGTGGTTGCGTCTATGTGAGTGAGCGCACGAGTGCTTGTTATTTTTCTCTCTTTTTTTTTCTTTTTGATGGATAACATTTCGACAAATAAATAAAATTTGAATAAATGTCGAGTGTGACGAGTACTGTTTATATATCAATCGCAAAAATGTTGAGTCGACCATACGATATACTGTCTGTGTCATTTCAATAAAGAGAATACTTCACGAAGTGTGTGTATTTGAACGATAAAAAAAGACAATAATAATTCATATTGTTTTTTATTTTGTCGTTGTTCTCATCGCAAGCGATTTTTAATTGTGCATCTCTGGTTTGCTTGGTCGATGTGAATGAAATTGCAGCCAATTTGTTTTTGAGGATTATCATCAACAATATGTGGCTGCTTTGGTTGTTGTGTCAAAAGCACTTGATTACGCTTGAATTGAAAAACTGAATGAAGAATTACACACACATTGTGTCTGTGCTTTCGTTTTTTTTCTGGTTCGTTCAATTTTATGTTTGCTCAACATTTCCGACCATTTGTCCAATTCAACAAATTGTGTTTGAATGTTGTTAATTGCGAATTCAAGCGCAATTTCGAATTATTTTTGTATGTGTGTGTGTACATATAGAAAAAAGTGGGCTATGATTTCGTTTTTCCAATTTGATTGCACACACAATGTAAAAAATACACGTGGAACGAAAAAGAATATCGATGCGAAAAAACCGACGCTCGCAAATGTGAATACCTTTTTTCGATTGCGTTTCTCTGTGGCATAATAATCACTTGTCGCTTTGAACCATATTCACATTTGTATTGTTCACATTTGAGGTTTGCTCTCTTTCTCCGCTTGTGGTTTTTTTAGCATTGTTATTGTAAAAAATTACGAATTTATTGTTGTTAGACAACATTAAAGTTTTTTTTTATTTTGAAATTTTCATTTCCCTTTAATTTCTATTTTAAATACACGGACGAGCAAACTGCGCGCAAAGTTTAATTTGAACAACCGTAATATTCAGTCTATATATCTAGAATAAATAAATAACAATTGGACTGAACGCATTGCTGTTAATCATGTCGTCATTATTATAACGGTTTCTATCTATAAAAATTCACATCAAAATAAACATTTGATACATTTAAAAAGAAATAGCCTCGTTTTCTGTACTCTCGTTTATGTTTTTTTTTTTATTTTCATTCGTCCAAAAGTCCAAGTAAAGAAAAAACGAAATTTATTCAACGAGATAAACAAAATCAAGATAACAAAAACACACTTTGCTTGTTGTGTCGATAATTTTTCCAATGAGATTCAGTCACTCTGTTGAATGATTTATAAACTGACCGAAGGCGAAGGTGAATGATAATCATGATACGAAATAATCTTAGATATGTTTTTAAGTCATTTAAATGGATTTGCCATTCAAATAAATACTAGATCTTTAAAAGGGGCTAATCAATTTAACTGATAAATGTGATGATTAATTCGACAAAATTTCAATGTCATGTTTATTTTTCGCTAATCGATCAAAGACGATTGGCGTGTGACACCTCAATGAAATCATTTAATTCTATTTTTGTCTCTTCTCTGATTCATGCGCCTCATCCGATTGAATTGAAATTGAAAAACTTACCAAAACTTTGGCAAATCGTTTGTCGAGTTCACTGTGATCGGGCATTGGTACGGCGGCTCGACTCCGGACGCTGGCCTGTCGTACATGATGGTTTTGTTGTTGTTGTCCCGCTTTCCAATTGTTGTGAAAACTCTTTGACGGTGATGTTCGTTTGATGGTTGTTGTTGGTGTTACATTTGTAATTGCTGTGCCGGCCAACACGGCAGCCAAATCATTGCCGGTGTCATTGTGCGTAGGTGATGCAGGAGATTGTGCAGCCGATTCTCTTGATGATGTTAATCCCATATTTATAAATATATGTTTATTCTTTCTCTACTCTTTGTCTACCTTCTCTCTTCAATATAAAATAAATTTTTTTCTCTTCTTATTGCTACGTTTGGTCACTAACAAAAGCGTTTTTTTTTTTTCTTTTTTTCGTGATTTATTTTCTTATATGTTGTGCAACGTTTTTGGGTTTGTCACTTGGATGTGTTTCATTGCGTTTGTAGATTGAAGAAAAAAAATCTGGTTATGCACAGTGAACATATTTCACATACACACACATGCAGTGCATTACAATATCAACATATGCAAACGTTTAAATTGGGTGTGATCGTACTCATTCATTATCGCTCTTTTTTCCCTTTCGCTCTATGTTTAATTTTTTTTGTTCATATATATTCCTCTCATTTGATTAGTTTCTATTCTCTTGGCTGTTGCGGTAGAGAATGCGATACTAATTATTTGGTATACTGTCGGTGTTAGCCTTGTTGTTGTTCACGAATTCCCAGCACATGCGACATGCACGATCGACCATACCGTTGTTATATTATTGCAAATGGCTGTAAAGAGAAAATAACAAATCAGAACTGCATTAAAAAAAAGAAAAAAAATCATCGAAATTCTCATCAAATCTTGCGATGAGAGTGTCTATTTATCATGTTAAATGGTAATTTGGTGTACATTTTTCTGAGCAATATTGCTTTCTTTTTTTTCCCGTGGATTCTCTTCGAGATTGTTTCATCGCTCACTCGCTGTGTTCACAAATTAATGCGCGATAATAATTCCATGAGGCGTCTGCAATTGATGTGAATATTTTCACACTTTAATTTAATTTAATTTGATTTGATGCATTCATCGAGCTGTCGATTGGCACATTAAGAAGCGAAGAAAAAAAATGGCGATACGATTTTCATCAATAGTAAAAGCGACAATGTCCAAAGAAAAAGTCTTCGAAACGATCTCGATTGATCTGACCAATATAACAAACGAAATGAAAAAAGAAAATGAAGAACGATGATGGCGTTCATTGAAAATAAAGCAAGAACACCAGAAATATCATCACTATCCGTCATCGTTTCTTGTTATTGTTATTGCAAACGATGCTGGTCTACATGATTGCTTTTGGTGCGTTCAATTGAATGTTGAACTTTATTTTACGCACAAAGTCGAGCATTTGGGAAGGAACAAGAGAGTACAAAGTGCTTCCATGTGTATATATGAAGAGGGCAAACATTCAACGACCCATCCAACACATGCATTTCAATTTATTGTTATCGTTTGTTGTTTATGCTGCCGCTGTCGTTGTTTTTGTTGTTTGTCATGAAATAACCCACATGTTTTGTACCGATGCGCACAAATTAAACTCGATCACCATTTCGGCCCATTGAACGGGAAATGGATTCGATTTCAGTATCACATTATAGATGCAACAATGGGGAAAAATAGGCGCGTCACATAACTTTGAAGCGTTAATTTTCTTTGTTTTGTCATGATTCTAAATATCGGCTTTACTACTACTGGCAGAATGAAAACCCAAACGAAACGAAACACTTTTAACCAGATCATATTCAAAGTGATTCAGAATTCAATTGAAAGATTTTTCTTTGTTTTTTTTCTTCTCTCTTACTTGGTGACACCCAGTGCCAAATAAGTACCATCAACGAATGCTATGAAATAAATGTCATAAAATAAATAAATATAAATGATGGGCAGACGACACAAAAAAAACATGTTTACATTTGAAATGATAAAGCCCCCCAATTTGCAATGGCCATATAAATTGATTACAATATCCGCATTATCCAATTTGAATTGATGAAGTGCGCAATTTGAAGAACGCTTTTTATTTTTGCACTATCTTGTTTGCTCTTTTTTTCTCAATCTCTCTGTATTTGTTCGTTCGTTTTGCATAAATATTATATAAATGATGAAACACACCGATCAAAAAAAAAAACCTGACGAATAAAGAGAAATGTGCCCCGTTAAATTTAATAAATATTGTGCGTTTGCGAAAAATATAGAATCTGACTGATTGCTTTTGAGAAATGGTGTGTAATGCATGTGCGCTTTTTTGTTGCTTTTGTTTTCATTGCATGCTTATTTATTCTTTTTGTTGTTGTTGTATTTCATTTTTCTGTACGATTTTTTGTTGTGCATTGGCAATACAAAATGTGTCTAGTTCTTGTGAAATGAATAAATTGTGTTCGACTGTTCGCGGTCAATGGAAGTTGTTCATAAAATGTTTTCCATTTGCCATTTTTCCATCTCAATTTTGTAGCTGCCTCTTTCTCTCGTTAAATAGTTTTTTTTTATCGATGTTTCCCTCACGATTCATCGATAAAATAATGTTATCTAAATATCAAATGCATATTTCCACTTGCGAAGCGCATATTTCCATTTAATAAATTAAGATTGGGAGAGTGTGAGAGATCGAGAGAAATTGCGCTTTGTCCATTCCAGTGTGAATCATGCCGGCAATATAAAAACAAAGACGGAAAAATGGCATACAGCTTTCCAGATTAGAATAGAAAAGACTTATAATGTGTCTTAAACTAGTTAATAACCGCATTTGTTTGTGCCGGTATAATGGTTCGCCTTAATTTGCTTATTGGATTGCGTTTGAATTCCTTTTTCGGTTCAAATGAAATTGAGCATATCGTGAGTCGGTCGAACGCGTAAACACGCATAAATACCAAACCATGCCCGTAACCATCCTCTCTTTGCATTGAACTATAAACTTTATCGCTACTCTAATTGCGAAGAGATAAAGAGTTAAACAGCTGAACGTACGTTGCACGATCAAATAATTCAAGTACACGTAAATCATCGCAATTTATTGAAGACAGTTGAATGCGGCGCGTGGTTTATTTTCGTCTTTACTTTTTACTCCATCTTCAATTCGTACAGTTTTTAATTCGAATGGATAAAAAAATACGATTAAATTTGTACATCATTTGTGCTATTTGCGTTCATTTGAGCTTATGCGTAATTTATTCGATTGGCTTTATGAACGGCTATGATGACGATGCCGGCTACGACGACAGCAAATGAATACAATATTTGAACGGCGATTAAAAAGGAGTGCGAAAGAGAAAAAACGAACATATACCCCATATTTTAAAATATCTCTCCAAATACGAATGTACAAAAGAGACTCACGTCCATTTGCCTGTAGCAACAGCCGTCGCAGTAGCATTATAAATTGAGACGGGGCAGCATGTGTGCACTTTTCGCACTCATACACACTTTGCCTTTCCTGTTTCGGTGGAACAGAAGAGCAGCAAAGCAAAAAAAAAAAAAACAAACCCGAACCTTATGTGATTGTATAAATACGAATGCAAAGCACACCAGTTGGAAATATGCAATAGATGCTTATAGTCATGACACACATCACGTAAAATGATACGGATCATGTGTCGAACATGGTTTAGAAGAAAAGCGGACAATTCTCTTTTTTCCATATTTTGTTTTTGCAAATGAATGACGAAGACCGCTCACATGATAAGCAGAAAACACTCCATGCGAATGAAAAAAAAAATTGCGAGACAGAGAAAGAAGAATAGACAAACAAAACGACTGATTTCATTTCTTTTGTTTGAATTGTAAGGAATTTCGACTATTCAACCTGGTTGTCACATGTTGTGGTCATCTTGTGCATTCGCTTTGACAGTTTTCGTTTCTTTCCGGAATTACATGCCGACCATATGCACCAACAAAAAAAATTAACGTCTATTCAACAAACGAATAAACGAAAACTGCTTTAAAAATATTCTTCAAATGAAATAAATAACAATGCTCATTAAATTATGCAGCCGATCACTTTTGAATCAAAAATTCAAAACGGTAGGAGAGCCAAAATAAACAATCGATTCTGCTGCCGACGACGATGACGGTGACATCGAAAGAAAAAGTGTTATTTACATAGAATGCCATTCACGTCTCGGTCTCTCCATTTCATTTCGTAGGGAAAATATTTTAACAGACAATAAAATAAATAAATCACATTTTATTTGATCTTCATTTGTTTTGGGCCATTTTCAGTTTATATGCCGCCATTTCTATTTTAATACGCTGAACCAAATTCGAATGCCAACATGATTTAAAAAAAATTAAACAGCATTTAAACGCATCGACATTTTATGACAATTTGCATCTTGGTCACTTTGGAACGAAGAAAGTAGCGTACTGAATAAATGCGGTGTACATTTTAAAAGTAAAACGCGTACCATATATTCATTTATAGTGTTTGTGCATATCTGTGTGGCTGATATGCATCAATTGACAGATTTTTTCTGTTAGATTTCCTTTTCTCATTTGCATATCAACACAATTAAATGCCTTGTTAACGGCTGTACTCTCCATATACTTCACTCAATAAAAGTAGATTGTAGTATGCAGCACAACACACAATCATCTAATTTGCATATAAATATTGATGCATAACAATGCCTCATTTTAGAACTGCGTGCCAGTTTTATGATCGAGAAGATATTTTCAACGTTGAGAAAGAAAACAAAAACAATCATTCGGATACGCATATTCTATTTGAGTTTCTTTTTTTCTGAAATTCCAATCGCAACGAGATTACGTTATGATATTTTGTTTATGAATGAGAAACAATTTTCTTTCATTGGCCTTAAATTGCTGAACTATGTTTTTACAATATTTTAAAATTGAAACAAAAACAATTTCTGACAAGGAATGTTCGACGCGCGCACTCGCACAAAGTCGCATTTAATGCGAATGACAAAGTACAAGGCATGACACAACGGAAGAAACCTTCTTCTTCAAGCGTGCTAATTCATTGAATACACTTAAGAGGCATCCATCATTCATGCAAGCCGTTCAATAAAAAAGCCATCAACATGTTGTTACATGATTTTAGTGCGTTCCGTTCAACACACAGATCTTCTTTTGCAACAACGGCACACCTTATTACAACAATTTCATAATTATTGTCACTTTCGTTTGACGCATTTTAGCAAAAACAAAATACTTTCTTAGATTGAGGTATTATGTATAAGTATATGCAGTCATATGAGTCTTTTGTATCTGCATGTGTGCACACACAGAGACTTTGTTTTCATGTGATGAGGGAAAAAAAAGTTGCATGAATTTTTTTTGGAATGACGCTGAACAAACAACAAGTCGTACATTAGAAAGGCATAAGTACAGCAATAAAATTGTTTTTTTTTTTTCGTCATATTCAGGAATAACAGACTTTATATTTTAATTTGGCCATGATTATTTCTAGACAGGGGCAATTTTACTTCAATATTGTAATTTTGTTGTTGTTTTCTCTCCCGTCCCTCTCTCTATCTCTCCTTCTCGCTCACTTTAGTTGTTTGTTACTCATTTTTATACTATTTGAGTCACCTTGAGCACAGTATTTTTTGCATGAACAACCAAGATATAATACTGTCGGCACGTTAAATTAAAATTCGTTTCACTTCGAGCTAAAGATTGCACTAGCAATTATGATAGATTCCATGATAAAAACAACAAATCTAAATGTATAATTGGAATTTTGAGAGAAACGCAAAGCAAGTTTTCGTGTACAACATTGTCGGTTGGTGAAAATTAAAAAAACAAAAAATGTTTTCGAATTCGATGTGTTGCAAACCTCTTAAGGTTTACTATATGTTGAGAAATCGACAAAAACAAAAGATGCAATAAGATTGTTTGCTTTGTTGCGAATGATTTGTTTGGGAACCATGTTTTAATCTACATGGTTGTCAGATCGGCAATATCAATATGTCCTTCTTTCTGTGTCACCGTCTCATTATTTATTTCAATTCAAAATTCACACGTATTTACTATTTAAAAGAAAAAAAAAAACACAATTTATCGATAGTTTTATTACATTTTTCTTCTATTTCGTTCGTTGGCATAGTTGAATTTGTATGACTATAGGTTTTATCACACTTTTAAATAGAGTCATGATTATTGTGGCGTCCGCCATACAGTGATGTGATCATGGGTCTCTCATAAACCCAATGATACCCAAACTATAATGATTCAACGAAATTGAAAAATGTAATAAACGAATTGAATCGTGCCATTTGCCGTTTATTGTGAGCAAATTAGCGATGGAAACTTTGATTTCCGTTTATTCCGTATTCATTTTATTCTTGTTCATAGATGACGATGATGAGCTTATTGGTTTCGTAGCAGAAACGAGGCGCTCGATGCGCGTTTTTTTCTCGCTCGTTATAATGTGCATGGGAACACAGCTTAAAGTTGAGGCAAAAAAGAAGAAGAATAATAATAAGAGTAAACATTTGCCTGAAAATGCACTAATACCTTTTACAATTTTACTGATTTAAGAGATTTGATAAACCAATTCTTTAGTTTCTGTTCGTCTCTTTCGATTTCTTTCGCATGCTTCGTGTCTTTCATATTTATATGATTATTTTCCTTGTTATTTTGACTTTTATTGAATCGAAGGCGAATAAACGATTTATATCGTTTGTTGTCGCCGCACATTGCTGTTTGTTTTATTGTTATTGCATGTGAATGCCAATGCACCCACAAAACTCGAGTGACATACACTTCAATCGAATGACTCGATCGAACACAAATGTACGAGTGCGAGTGATTTGGTATTTCCTTTCTTTACGAAAGCAAAAAAAAACAAAAAACAAAAATAACAAATAATTCTTAGGCAAACAGCATACAATGCACACCGATCGAAACTAAAAAGTAATAATAAAAGTATTCTTGCAACAAAAATCAACAACAACCCACTGCATTTTAAGACAAAAAAAAGATATAAACTTCAACATTTATGAAATCTGCATACCAATTAACCATATTAGCTGAGAAGAAAGATAATATAGGCGATGACACGATGAATCGGTTTTCGTTCACACCATTTTATAAGAATTGTGATCCGGCACATACACACAGCGGCACAATCTCGTCCACTTCAGACCAAAATACAATTCGAATGGCAAAGAAACAACAACAAATCACCTTTCAATCTGTTGCACATATACATAGAAAACACACCATGCCACCACACCACAAAACTTGATTTATCACCTTAATTTTTTTTTATTTAAAAAATATGCAATTTCTTATTAATTTTTGTATCTTCTCCGAAAACGACGAAGTGCATTTTTATTCAATCGTATTATCTTTGGCGTTTTTATTTTGTGTAACTATTTATATTTCGTTCACTCAAATTCATTAATACAGCCACAAGCGACCACAAGCTAATCCTCAATGGTAAGTGATCGCACACTTTGTTTGTGCATGCACACACAGACATATAAAACACCATTCATTTAACACGTACAAATTCTTTTTTTTAAACAAATAAAACAGAAAAAAAACACAACACAAGCGAAAAATTACTGCACAAAACTGTTAGTCATCGAAAATAAATCATGTGCAATACGAACTATACACATTTTTTTGGTGTTTTTTTGTTTTTTTTAACAAATCAAATGTTTTCGAATAATCAAACACTTCGCTAATAATAATCTCAATCAATATTTCATTTGTGATTTTTCATTTCTCTGCTTCTTTTGGGTTTTGAATTTGATGCGAGCAATAACGAAACAAAATGTGTTTGTTTCACCCGATGGAATTTGATTTATTTGGTTGATGGGACCGGCAGTGACGGCGTGTGCGAATGTATCATATTTTCACTGTGCGTTTTTCAATGATTTTTATTGGTTATTTTTGATGATTAAACAACAAATTTTCCACACAAACACATTCATGGATCGGTTTTCGGTTTAATTTTAATTATTTTTTTATTCTTTAATTTTGTGAGTATGTTGACGACGGTATATATTGTCGTGGTCGCCGTCGTTTTTGTTGTTATTGTACTGAATTATCGGTTAATAAGAATGTAATAATACACACAATAAAAATTCCGAAAGGATCTTCTCGATAAATAAACTAAGAATGCGTTTCGTTTGCTGTTCACTCTCTTTCGCTCTATCACACTCTTCAATTTAAAGAAGATGAAAGAAAATAACAGGGAAAAAAATAAATCTATATAGATATAGTTTGTTTCTTGTTTCTTTTAGCGTTTGTGCTTTGCGTTTTATGTTTTATTTTGCTGTGTATTCTTTTTCTCTCTCTCGTTTGTTTCGTTTCGTGGTATTTTAATATATGTGGTGTATAGTTGTTGTGGTGGCGTTTTTCGAATCGAGTTTAGTCACATCTCAAATCACAAACTCAACTGAATACACAAAAAAATAAACAACAATATTATATGGTGTATGGCGCGCGGACAACAACATTACTCAGCAGCAACAGCAACACCATACACACGAACACATGTATAATACGCATGTAAAACTCTCATCTATCTCTCGATGTGTGTTATGCCACACTCTGTCGCCGATGTTAATAGCAAGCCCAGCATTCAACAAATTATATTTGCCCATACATATACACGGCACAGCAGTCACACTCCGCACACTCGTACTTCTGTGTATTTGTTTGTGTGTATGTAAGACGAACTTTACACTCAATGTGACTGACTATCGGTCGGACGAAGAGGACAACGAGAGATGGAACACGACTAAGCACCATCACATTCAAAGCCAACTTACACCAAAGAATAAATCCGAGATAAAAAAAACAACAGCGTGCATGCCATACACGATTTGTACGACACAAACATGAATTAAATTTGTACAATTTTTGTGTATAGTTCAAGCGCTTGTCATAATTTACACACAGGCAATGCATGTGTATTAGTTGCATGTGCTGATATAAACATATGCAGATAAATATAAACATAGAATTGTCACAAAAAATGGCGAATAGTAAACACATTTTGTGACTTTGTGTTATTACTTTGATTTAATATCCTATTTTGTGCAGCAAAAAAAAAAACTGTAATACAATTCAAATTGAATCGTTTATTTTTCTCTGCAAAAATATCCAAGGAAAAGTATGTCCCAAAAAGATAAGAAACAAGATACATTTTAAAATGTTTCATGAAAAGACCGGGTCTATTGTTTCAGTTTTTAGGATGGGTCACATATAACAAATTTGTAATAGAAAGAAGACTGATTTCTCATTGATTCGAATGATAACCACAAGTATCTCTGGCAAATCAACTGTTTTTGGGGTTTACCATAGACACTCAGAAATTATACTTCAAACGTGAATGTTTCAGCTCAGAGACCAAATTCAATTCCGATTCATGATATTTGTAAATCGATTTTAATTTGAATTCAATGTTTCAATTATTCTTCAAGCATTTAAAAATGAAGAATGAATAATCATCAGGCAGCAATTCCACGATTTAAACAAAAATATGGTAAAAATCAATTGATCTGATGTCTATGTTTTGGCAGCACCATCTACTGCTATTGGTGCAACATACCGTCACATTTAAAATACCATCTATTATTAAATGTGGAGATATTAGAGCAGATCTTGTAGCCAAGATAAACAATTTCATCGGAACAGGATATTATATCGCCTAACTAAAGGATGTCCAGAAGCTGTAATACAAACAAACGATATACTCATGAAAGTTTGGGAAATATTCATTTTTCAGTATATATTGTGACTTAACGTCTTTGTTTATCTTTATAGTATTAGCGTGGAAAATTCCACATTATACATAAGCAAAACAAAACTCAAATCTTCTTTACCAGAAATTATAAACCATTTTTTATGACATTTTTTTGCTGTTGATTCAAGATTTAAGCGTAAGCGATATGTATATGTTGCGTTGCCACAGTTGGAATAAAAGAATGCCGAAGTGCATACGTACATTAGCATCATTAGTCGGATTCGAATGGTATACACCACTACATTTTTTTATTCATTTCTCTTGTTCTTCAACGTTTGCACGCATATATATACTTACCAATATGCCCATATTTAGTCGATTTATAAGGAGATTGGCTTTGATCATTCCAAAATTGAATATGCAATATGCATTGCACATTCTCGATTTATAACGACTCAACAAATCCAAAATAAGAAAATGAAAGGAAAATGTTCTTTTTTTTTAATACGTTCGTTTTATGGTTTAGATTTCAATCTGCATGGGCTATACTATTTCATTGTGAAAAGAAAACAAAATGGGACCATTCGAAACAAGATAAAGTAAGATTGTTGTGTGTTTGAATGTATCCACTTCAAGCTGGCGCCATTGAATAACTGAATCGCCACACATTGTCATGAATATTGAACTGATTTCTATTTTTAATTTTTTTTTCTGTTTTCCGTCTTTGTTTGTTCTCGCTTACAAAAATAAAATATATGTAGATTATTTAAATAGCAAATTTCTCGGTAACACCTCGTACACCTTCTTCTTCATATTGTTCACGCGTCATACATTTGGCCAAAAAGTCATCCTGTTGACTGAGTATTTTTCCGCCTTGCCATGCATATGTGATTGGACTGTGATAAAAAAAGGAAATGGTTTGAAATGATGAAATTAACAAACATTATGGAAGAGACATCTCCTTGGAAAATTGCTTACTTTTTTGGCACTGTAACCGCAACGTCAATGTAATCGGGAGCCAAAGCTCTCACTTCTTTCTGCAGTCGTTCTGCCATGCCGGGAAACATTGCACAACCGCCAATACACACAATGTTTGGTAATAAATGACCCAATGCCTTTTCCGGACATGATTTGCATGCATCAAATATAACTTCGGCCAATCCCATTTGTCGGATACCAACATCGGATGGATGAAATAACAATTCGGGTATGGTAAATCGTTCATTTGACAAACGTAACGTCTGTTGATCATCAGCCTGTTTACCGGCAACCGGTTCTCTTAAAAATCCACGTTTTATTGTTGTAAAATCGGGCAGCACATATTCTCGGGTGATTTTATTTTTGGGATCTCGTTTCTTTGCTATATCCATATCATGGTAAAAATTTTGTGACACATAACATGAGTCCTCTTTCACTTGATTGATAACATATGATTCATCCATTACATTTAATTGTCGATATGAGATTATTTCTTTTAAATGATTTGTTAAAACTTTGCCACCGATATCGATGCGCCGAATCGCCTGTTTCACCCGTTCACCCTTTACAAATGGAATGATGTGCGTAAAACTATAACCCATATCAATGACAATACAACAATGTGGTGCCGACAATGATTTTGTTGTTGCATAATTTTCATATGCTAAATCGGCGGCTGTCGTTCGTAGCAGCGTTTCACAGTCAAATTCTTCGAAAAAAATTTCGGTCATCGCCTCTTGAATTGATGTAAAATTAAATTGTGGCTCAGTTATTATTGTTGGTCGTGTAAAATCAACCGATGCACAACTTTTGCTAAACGCATAATCCCATACAGTTTTCTGTACATGTTCGGACATTCATGACAGAGATGAAAAAAAAAACAACACAAATAAATTTTTATCGAAAATGTATGCAAACGAAGCAGCAGACACTTACCTGGACATCCCAATTCACCAAGTAGCCTCTTTGAAAACATAGAATATAAAAAAGTCCCGATGCATCTCGACACTCTTCAATTTGATCACCAATGAATGGACGGCGTCGCTCTGATTTTGCCTTCATTATACAATTCGGTATGATTCTAAAAATGTGATAAAAACAAATGCAAAAACCAATTCACACATTTAGTCATTTCATTCATAAAGAATTTATCACGAATTTGCAATGAAAACGCCACATTTTGATTTTGTTTACTTTGGATCATTCTCAACGGATGTGCCAATTTTAATACTATATGCTCCATTATCGATTATGTTTGCATAATCCATGACCATATTCACGTTTGTTAGACACTTTACGATTTTAATTTGAATTTTGAATTGAAACAATAAAAATACACACACTTCACAGCCTACACAGAAATTGTTTACCAGCTTTTTGTGTTGCTGCGGCTTTTGTTTTAAAATTAAATGTCAGAATGAAAGCATTTCAGTATGCGATGTCGCTGTTGTGACATGCAGCGACCCGACATCTTTTTACCGAACTATTTGCATGTTGTGTCAAACATTTAGGTTATGTATAGTTTTTTCATTGAATTGAATGAAAATACTGCACAAGATTGTTAATGAGATTTTAGTTTCAACTTTTTGCCCTTTTTGTACCGCAACAAAATGTTTAGTTTAATTACGAAGCATACGGTAAATTCGAGGGGCAAATCACTTAAAAATTACTTATTAATTATTATTGATTGTTTTACGATTATTTTTCGATTAGTTTCGATTACTTATCGATTATTTAAAATTTTATTCTTTTCTTTTGTGATTCTCCTCTTAGGTAAATTCGAGCAAAAATATAATAATTAATCCAGCAATATTGGCACGAACGAGAACCGTCAATTTAAAAATAAAATGGGAACCACCAGAACGAATTTCACGATGGAAGGCAGAACGAACTGGTGATATTGGATCTTTTGTTCTACCAGATCCAACAAATATTTGTGTTCAGTATCAATTTTCGTCCGAATTAGAGAAGTAAGTTTTTATTAGTGATGATAAAATAAAACAACCAATATTTACGTATTCGACATAAATTAAATATCTTTGCTCTTTATTTTCTAGTGCTGAGCCAAACGTTCGAAATCAATTTACCCTTGGATGGCATCCGTTGAAATATACGAAAGAATTTTATGAAAAGACATTGATTGATTCAGTTCGATCGCATGTTTATGATTACAATTCGCCAGTGGCCATGAGTAAGTATAAAATACTCGATCTATTCTTCAGCCGTATGACCAATTCAATATTTTATTTGTCACTCTGTAGTTGCCCAATTGACTGGCAGCATTCGATACATGCAATGGTGTATTGCAAATCAAAAAGAACGTCGTAGAACGCGAGAAGTTTATCGATTGCAAATTCATAAATTGACGGTGGGTCGATTTCATATGCTTAAAAATTTGCGTCAAACGGACTACAAACAATACGAATGGCTGTTGGAGCGTTTGGACTTGCAATTCAAGCCCAAACCGTCAAAAGAAAATGAAATCATGATTTCTCGAAAAGAAGGTTTGCGTCAACTAACCAATTCGTATTGTGAGGAAGTTAAAAATGAAAAATTGGACGCATATCGAAAGCAATTGGATGCAGACAAATTGCCATTTTTGGAGCAAAAATTGAAGAATTTGGAATTTATACGAAATGAACAAATGGCATTAAAAGTTCCATGCACCATAACTAAGGAACAAATTGAAGAAATACGAAAACAATACGAAGAAATGAAGAAAGTGCACGAAGCCAATAAGATCCAACCAACCAAAAAGAAATGGAGAGTTTACTAATTAAAAAAAATGCATTTGTGTGTATAGATTTTAGTTTTCTAACAATTCGACACATGTGCACTGCTTGTCTACAGTCATAATCAATTGAAGGAAAATAAAAGGATGAAAAAAAACTATTATTTTCGAAAAAATTGAAAAAATGTTTACATTTTTGTTGTTGTTTTTTTAGTAATGTTCGTTCATTGATAAATTAAAAATAACTAATTATTGATAATAACTTATACTGTGACTTTATGTCAATATGTTAATGCAGACACGGCCATTTCAAAAAGTTCACTGGAAAGACGACCGAAAAAATATTTTCAATTTAAAAAATAAAAATAGAAAATTCATTTTAAATATGATATTTTAAAAAGAATATTAGAGATTCGAAAGGTAAATCGTGAAAGGCTTACAAACAAAAATTGATGACAAACAAAATCGTTAAAAAAAACTCTAAACGTATAACTATTTTATTTATAGCACTGTTTCGTTGGACTGGAGCTCTCGTTATCTCTTTATCTCTATCTATCTCTCTTGCTCTTCTCCACCACTCAGAGACTAGTCATTGCAGGTGTGCGTGCATATGCTTTTGGAATGAAGCCATATTTTCGGGTTTTTGGAGCATACGCCCATAGCCAACCATCCACCGTTTGATTATTCAAATCGGCATAGATCCAATCGCCACGGCGTACCGATAAGTCATCTGGAGCTTGAGCCTGCAAAATGAATACAAAAAAAAAAAAACGCAAAACATTTTTTCAAATCAATTTGATTTGCTTGAAAATTTCCAATATCGTTACCTTGTAATCATACAACATAACTAATTCAGTTCCATGATAGCGCAAATCTTCCGAACCACCAATAATGGATTGTTGCTGCTGCTGTTGTTGTTGTTGTTGTTGTTGTTGTTGTTGCTGTTGCGAAACTTGCACTTGATTATTGGTATTACTGGAATTATTGGTTGCACCATTGTTCAGCATCGTTTGATCGTTTATACCATTATTTACATGGCCGATGGCTGTGCTCATTTGCAAATTGTGCGTTTGACATGTATTCGCATCATTGGTCACGATTGCCTCCGACGTTTGATTCTGTAATTGACGGGCATCATTCAATTGATTCATTGCTGCATTATATGCATTTTGTGCCGATGGTTTTGTACTATTTTGCAAAATATTATCAGCCGGGTACACAAATCCTGACGGAATAAAACCTTCTTGGCCATCACTGCGTACAATCCAAAACCATTCCGGATCTTCACGATTTAAAACTGAACATTTTACCACAATGAGAATAAATAAAGAAAATAAAAAAAATATATTTGTGCAAATATTGACCATAAAATCCATTGATATTGAACATTTTTATTTTTTACGATTTTTAAATTTAAAATGACTGGAATGTGAAAAAAATAATGCAAAATACCCGTAACAAATTCTCCGCGCTCAACTGACACATCGTTCTCATCGCGCGCGATAAATGTATAGAGTACAATGTATCGTCCGCAAATATCTTTTGCAAATGGAATGTAGTCTTGATCGGAGCTTAAACTAGCCTGTGAATGTTTAAGCATGGAATTTTGTAGTCCAATCAAACCAGACATTGTATTATCATCAAGAATCTCGGCTGTGGACAATTCAATTAATTCAGATGCAGATGATTGATTATTTGTCTTTGTTCCAGTGTTATGCTATACGAAAATATATTAACACGTTAAAAAAGGCTGGTTTTCAATTAAAATATGCTATTTTTCATAGGTGTTGACAACAAGGTTTCCAATTGATTACGAAGGAGAATGAGAATTTGAGTAAAAAAACCGTTTTCAGACTTTTTTGAGGAGAGAAATCATGATCTTTGAAAGCTGGGTCAACGTCTATGGTTTTTTTTTTGTAATTTCTAACAAACCTCAGTATTATCGACCGAATTCGGATTATTCAATTTACTTCCATTATTATGCTGTAAGAATGAGAGTCGAAAAAAGATTTTTCGTTTTAAAACCGTTTTAAATAATTTAATTTTGTTAAAAATTATCAACCTCATTGTTATTGCTGTTTCCCTCATTGTTATTATTTGTGTCATTGCTATTGTTGTTAGTATTTGCATTCGAATCACCTAAAAAACAATAAAATATTTGTGTGAAAACTATTTCTAAAATCCATTCAAACAAATGTACCTTTGTCATTTCCATTTTCATTGCCAAAGTATAGCATTTGTTCAGTGCGGGGAAGCTTTTTCTTGATGGCCAAATCGGCCAATTGTGTATTATATGGTGTACAATAAGAGTATGGTATGAAACCTTCTTGACGTGTATCTTGTCCAATAACGTAAACCCAATCATTTTCACGATATAAAATGTTCACAATTTGTCCACGCTTCACTTCCAATTCGTCATCGACGCACGGTGTGAAATCATGCAAAACGACCATTTTTGAGTCGGGACTTAATCCATGCTCTTTCTCAATGCCAACACGAACCAATGTTTCAATGCTTGCCGATCCAGTGATACGACCCAATCCATGATTTAATCCAAGACCACTGTTTGATCTCGTTAAATCCTTATCAATTTCACCACTAACCGCTGATCAATAAGTAATGCATGAGACAATAAACAAAAAAAAAATCATTTTAATCATCATCTCACTGCGGAAAATTGGACTATTCTTTCATCTTTCTCATGGGAAAATATTGTTCAACATTTCTTTCTGAATTAAAAAAAAAATATCTGTAACACTTACATTTCTTTTTACTCCGACCTGGGGGTGCATCAAAAAAGAATTTAATTAATGAGTAATGGAACAGAATCGAAAGAATGGATGGTTGTAATAAAGATAGATAAATGGATATTTACTCCGACCTATTCGAACGGGGCATAAAAATGCCATGGTATGCTTGTTAGTTTATTGTTGTTGCTGTTGTTCACTTGTTGATTAATTGGAATACAATCTTTACTTGATTTGTCTCATTTAATATTATGTCAACGAATTCCAGGGACACCTTTTTTAGAACGAAAGAGAGATCTTTATTCAACACTAACTCAATTAATCGGGGTCGATGATTCTTTTTTTTTTTCTGTGTACTGTTCTTTCGTGGTTCTTCACAATTTTATCACCGACACAAATGATTATCAAATTTTCCTCGTGAAGAAATTGTTACTATTCGACGATGATACGAAAAGAAAAAAAATATATAGAAACAAGATCATGCATCAAACTGCTGATTTGTTGATTTATTTCGGGAAAGTTGGAATGGAATGCACAAACGACCACCACACTGTTTAATGCTGTGCAATTAAATTGTATGTATATATATAATAAACATTTAATGCGAATGATCGACATTTACCTCACTGAGACTTTAACACACAACAACACCAGCAAGTTTTGTGTATTCACGTACGTGCATGTATATGTAAGCATGTTCGTGTGTGTATTAAAGAGTAAACGATGCTTTGTATATTGAGAAACAGAAGTAGTAGCCGCAACACCGAGAGTCACCACCATGCTATTGGTAATGCAAAGAAGGAAGAATTATAAGAAGAACGAAAGAAGAAGAAATTTTTCTTAAGGTATTTATCGTCAACACACTAAACATACCGTGTATGTACATGCATGCTTGTGTTGTTAAATCGGTTGTTCTTCCTCTCTCTCTCTCTGTCCCTATGCCTTTCTCTCTTTCTAATTCATTGGAATGCTTTGTGCATTGGCGTTGCGTTCGTCTCATACCATTCTTCATATTGGGTATGGGTCATTCTTCTTCATGCAATGGATCAGCAACGATTTCGGTTTGAGTGTGCGTTGGTGCTGCTAGCGAAATTCCAGTGCATATTTATATACGTATGTGTTCACATGGTGAACATGTTTGAATTCTGAACTTCACATCCAATCTAATCTCACATACTCTGTTCGGGTTTCTTTTCCATAATTCATATGAGATTGTGTTAGAAGAAAAAAAAAACTACACAGAGAAAGAACAAAAACTGAACTATGCAAAACAATTTTATTTTTCCGCATACTATAATATTTTCAGCCTTGATATTTTTTTACAGAAATATTTAAAAAAAAACAATTCTTTTTCACATTTTTTGTTTCGATCTTTATTTTACTGAAAATTAGAATTTAAACTCATTCAGTTGGCCATTTTTTGTACGTAAAGTTAAAAAAAGCCATCATTTCTCATCTGTATATTTGTCAAAATAAAAACTTTGCCACAATTGTATGTTTTGTGAAAATGATCATTTATTCAACTATTCTTATTCAATATTATGTCACTAGACATTAGAATTATGAATGGAAATGATATTACTTAATATAAAAACATACAAACGAATCTCAACATCTCATTTTCATTAGTTATTAAACCAATGCATTTGTGAGCTTAAAAAAATACTTAGACATAACATTGGTTGTTGTTGTTGTTTTTCTTTCTGGCTTAATCTAGAATTGTAATGAGTTTCGCTGGGAAACGGTCTGTTTAATCACTGGCACTGCCGCTACCATCTTCTTCGTCTTCATCATCATCGTCTTCCGATTCCGTTTCATTCTTCTGCAAATGCATAAAATCAAAATAAATTCTCTCACAAATTGCTTTTTGTTTCTCTTTCATTGTCGTGTACTGACCTTTTTCTTCTTCTTTTTGTTGTCATCTGAACCGCTCGAGCTGTCATCTTCCGAGATATATTCTTTGCTCTTAAATCCACTGCCGGCCATTGTTTGTGACGTTGATTTTTTGGGCGATGATGATTCTTTCTTGCGTTTCTTGGACGCCGAATCGTCGCCAGATGCTTTGTAGTTCTTCATTTCATTGGCGTAGCGTTCTTTATCTTTTGCGGCCTTTTCTTCCCAAATCGATTTATCTTTGAGTTCACGCCACAATTCGCCACCTCTTTTTGCGATTTCAGTTACTTTTAAGTTTGGATTTTCACGTTTGATTTCTTCGCGGCTCTCATTCAACCATAACATGAATGCGGTAGATGCTCGTTTTGGTGCATTTTCATCTTTGTTCTTCTTTTTCTTTGATTTTGACTAAAGAAACATGAAGGGAAAAAAGAAATCGACAATTTTATGAGTATCGATTAAAATTGATTGGAAAGTTGTTGACAGAAAAAAATGCAAATGGACTTTTGATTATATACCGAACTGCTGCTTGTCTTTTCACGGTGATCTTTTTTCTTTTCCTTTTTCTCCTTCTTTTTCTTCTTCTTTTCGCGAGCCGCACTATCATCCGATTCACCGTCAGACGAATCTGTTGTCGATACGTTACTATCATATTCATCGGCAACATCTTCTTCTTTTTCTATTGAAAACAAACGAATAATGCGATTTTTTTTTTAAATTTTGTTCGGGTTTTGACATGAACCTTAAAATAATTTGTATTAACTCACCAGCATCTGGATTGAAATCATCATCAGTAGATTCATCTGAATTGCTGCCATCGTCATCTGAATCACGAGCTTTTCCTTCAGCCTTTACACGTGCCAGGTATGCATCTGGTTCACCTTCATTTTCCGAATCGCCAAAGTCATTATCATTGTAACCAGCTTTATCCTGTTTGAATTGAAATTTAATTTTTTTTATGTTGATTAAAATTATTTGCGACCAAATAAGTGTTTTGACACTTGAATCGTGTGTTGAATACTTACACTTTTTCCGGTATTTTTGACATGAACCTTTTTGTTCGTAATGTAATTGAAAAGTGTATTGTACTCTTCTTTTTCGATGCTATTGAATGTTGTCTTAACGCCGGTTTTGAGTTCAATTTCAAAATCAAAACTACGCGTGGAACCACCACTTCGGGCAAAATTAACCGATGAAATTTCTTCGAATCGAATGTGCATCGGTGGCTTGTTTACGTACATAAAACCACGTTCTAATGGATATAAATAACCAGCGGCCGCTTTGAATGAGCACGCAATGGCCGGCGTACCTGAATGTCCAATAAATGAACCGGGTCCCGTCAATTTTCGATTAACCAATGCTTTCATTATTTTGCCTAACACTTCGTACACCGGTCCTGACAGTTCCTTCGTCAATTTATCTTCGTATTTTGTTTTCAGCTCTTCTTCGCTGAACGGTAACTCGATGCTTGTATCTTCTTCGTTGCCAAATAACAATACAAGGAAATGATAACGCGTTTGACCTTGTTTAATTGGCGGATCCAATGACAGAATGAAGAACATTTGACGATTGTCTTTGTGTGGCAATAGGAACAGTCGTAATACCGTCGACATTGGAATTTTATAGTCAAATGTTTTTCCATGAAGTTGAAAGAACGACTGGAAGATTTTAATGTCGTAACGACCACTGTGGAAAAGAGAGAGGGAGGGGAAGGGGAAGAGAGAAAAAAGTTTTTTTTAAACGAATTCAGAAATTAAAATGGCATTGCAATGGAATGAGTCATACCGCGGTGTAAGACATTGAAGTTCTCGGAATATGGCGATGGCATCACCCGAAGCAGACAAAACGGATGCTTGCTTAACCACATTTTGATGGAATGCTTCGACTGGATCGACTTCGGCTGATTCCGTTACTGGTATGTGAAACCGCATTTCAACCAAACTAACCGGTGTGTCATCGTTCTGATGAAATTCCATTGTGACTTCATTTTTACCAGTTGTACATTGTGACACATTTTGTAGAGGTATTTCGAAGCTGGTCTTTTTGTCACAGTCAAAATTCAATACGGATCCATTGAAATGTACGGTGCCCCAATTCCATCCGCGTAATGATAATTCTTTTTCAAGCATATCTTTTGCATAATTCTTTTTGAAAAAATCAGCAAGTTTACCCTCTTCGCCTGATTTGAAACCGATGAAACGATGCAAAGAACCATTTTTTGTGAACATACGCAAACCAATCGAATCAACAAATCGTTGAAAGTTCACCATCTCAATGTCGCTTCCATTTAGCTGATCAACTTTGCCTGTTTTATTGCTTTTGAAGATGATGTTTTGATCGGTCATTTTGAGGCGGCCAGACGTCTGCACACACAAACCACATGCAACAGAAAGAGAGAAGGAGAGAAATTGTACACAAATCAATAAACGGTACTGAACAATGTATTTTATGGAAATTTCCATTGATTCATTTTCATATTATTTTTTTTTTTATTTCGATCAACTTACCATGTTGCCTTTGCTTTCGCATAAAATATCCCCGTATTCAAGCGTATCCATGTTGAATGCGCAATTTTTACACAAATGAAAACTATGAAAACTTTTATAATATACGTTGCTGAAGTATCGGTATTCAGTTGTTTAACAAATGAATGTCGTGTGATGAATGGTTTCAACAGACGCGCTAAACATGCTTGGTTATGTTGTCTGTCACAGCTGTCATTCTTCAGACCAATTACGCGCGATTTTTTTTTACTTCAATTTTCGAATTTTCGAACATCGAAATATTCTAGATTGTTGTATATACATCACACTCATTTCATCCAGTGATGAAATTATTATACAAAAGACAAAGCAACACAATCACACAGAACCATTTTTGATATATAAACAAATCCAAATAACAATTCATTGTTGTTGAATTGTCAACATTCCACATGGAGATTAAATTTAAGAAGAAAATAGAAAATCAATTAAATGATGATCATGATTAAATGAAAAATTAACTCAAATATAATATGCGATTTGTGATAAGTTTATAAATAATATATTGAATTACTGAAGCGGTTAATCCACATTTTGGCCAGTTTAATAATGTATCAAATTTCTATAAATAAAATACAAAAGGATTTACATTTAATTGCACCATATATGAATCATAGTATAAATTTATCAACTATATAACACCGAGAATAATCATATCTGGTTTCATTTCTTTGTTTTCTGATCGCTGTAGCCAGTATGATTCCGTAAACACTCTGATTCACACTTGCAATTATGGTTATTTTTAACTGGCTATTTTCAATAATTTTTTTCGCGAGTTTTTTCTGCGTTCATAGGTGAGTTTTATTCAAACTTTAAACAAACTTTTTTTTTCAAAAATATTTCCTACTGTTTTTACTACAAAGCCATTATGATGAATCGAAACAAAATTTGAATTGTTAATTACCGTATAATTGTTTTTTTGAGTTTTAAACAAAATTATACATCAAAATAAAAATGATTTTTTGATGAATCTATTTTTCAAAGAAACCCTCTTTTAATCTATCGTTTCAGTCAAATAAATTTGTCAATCAATTGTTTTTTTTTTTTTTTCAAATTTAATTTGAATTTTTTCCGAAATGTTCCAGTGACAACATTACAGAAGCGAAGGATGAATGTAGAAAATTATTCAATATACTGAAAGAGTCATTGGGTGAATTGGATGTGTGCACAATTGGGAATGCAGTTCCGGTGGGAATGTGTGATGCATGTATTGGACAATATGTAAAAGCTGTGCAATCATTTCACAACTTGACAAATGTCAGTGATCCAAAGTCAGTCCGTGAACGGTGCATTGACCGCTTTATGAATCAGGATGCCTTAAATATCGTATGGCAACAATATCAAAGTGCAAAAAATCTATGGAACAATGCGGACTGTTCAAGTAAGCCTGTAGTCAGAAAGCCTGTAGTTATCATTTTCTACTTTCAATTGCTTTATATTTAATTGCAGATTGTTTCGTCGAGCAATGTGACGCCGATAAAATTGTTGATGTTAATAAAGTAAAAGAACTTTGCAAGCAAAATGTTGAAATAATCAATTTCAAAAATCGTACCAGTATATTGAATGATTGTCTTCGTGAAGGCGATATACATCGTGTGGATGTTTGTAAAGAATGTTTGACGAAATTTAATTCGTTAGAAGAAACCTATAAAAATTTGCCCGGATCACCAAATCAAATTTGTTTTGAAGCAATTGATCAGGTAAATCAAATTAAAATGGAAAAAATTAGAAATTACTAAAATATGATCGTTTTTATACAGTTCAATAGAACCAGTAGTACGTGGTACAATGATCGAAAATGTCTAAAGCCTGTGGTTCCAATGCATCTTTCTGTTACGCTCGAAGTAGTCTTGATTCTAATCGGCATATTGGTGTTATCGGCAATGGGTTATGGTGGATTTTATGCATTCACAATTTACCGCCAACAAGGAAATTATGTAGAGCAATTGGATTCCGACAGCGGAGAAGTAACGCCACCTATTAATCCATAAGAATTGTACTGTAATAAAAAATTCGGTGATTATTTTTTTTAAACAATCGCACACAAACACTTAAAAACGAAAAAAAAAACAAGTGACGCCATCTAACTGTCGATGGTTGAATGTCGATTTTCGAATAAGTTGTGTCACATATTGGTGTAGTTGCTGGTTGTTTTTTTATCTCTTCATAATTTTATCCATATGTAAGCAAGAACGAGAGAAATATACGTGATTTTGCATGCAACTGAATCGAAGTCTTAATTGTTTTCTTTTTCTTTCCGTCTTTCATTCTTTCACTCTTGCATATATGCGATATGAGAGTATGTGTCATGAACTTGCATTAGAAATTATTTCACATATGCATATCACAGTGTATCGAAAAGTCTTTAAGCTAACGCTCGTACGTTGTGTTTATTTAGGAACATCAAAAAAAAAATTAACAAATTTGATTAATTCGATTCTCGTTTAGTAATTTATTCAAAAGTTGGCCACGAGCCGCATATTTACAATCATTGTAATTTAAGAGTGCGCGCGTGAACGGGGAAGTTTTCTTTTTTAATTGACAAAATTTGGGAAAAGTGATTGACATCGCTTTTTTCGTACTGGATTGAGAAATAGAAGTAGTTCTCAGTAGTGGAAAAAAACACAAACAGGCATTGTGTCGTTTTTTTAGGATTTTCGAGGTGAGTGATCCGATGCGTGCGTATAATTATAACGTTAAATAGTTTTGAATGAATATTTTATCATTCGATGGGTGCAAATAAATTGATGTCAATCAATAAGCGGTTTTGATGACAAAAAAAAAAGAAAGTACATATTTTTAGAAATGTCAGTTCATTGGCATTTAGTCTTTTTCCTTATTGTGATTGCTTGCGATTGACAGCATAAATCATATTCAGATAAAAAAATGTTGTTTGATTGTCATTAAATTCGTTTTGCGGTTTTCTCTATTCCTCATTCACTAAAATATATGGGTTTTAATTAAAAGACCGCTTGAAGCGATTGAGGTCAAAATTAATTGATTCGTTATTAGAACAAACATCCGCACGAAAAACCAAACTACTAATCATTTGCAATGGGAATATACCTACCATTCAAATACGCACGGAAGCATAATTGTGGTGGTATTAGACATAGAATCTTGACCAAACTCAATTTATTTAGTATAGAGCATGTGATCCTTTTTGTATTTGAAGGCATTATTCTGTACCAACTTAGTTACTATACTACAGATGTGATTGAATGACATCCCAAGCAACATTTTCCAACTCAAAATCATCCATTGACAGGCACAAATTCACGGTCAAGATTTTGGCCCAGATTTGTGTGTAGTTTCGATCATATTCACCGTCATCAATGGGAGAAAAAAAGAGAAAAATAATTCATAGTCATCAATATTGAACTTTTTTCAATAAACTTTACTCACCTACAAACGTACAAGATGTACGCGGTGCACTTGTACGACTATCGCAATGATCCACTATTGGATTCATCAAGACCTAATTATTATCTAATTAGTTTGCAAGGCCACAGATAAGCACACTTATGTATTGTTACATTATTTTATCTAATCTTAATACTAAATGACGTCGGTGTTTGTTCAATAATTGTCAAGCATATGCACAATGATATTTCCAAACTTATCTTCCTGCAAAATGTCTTCGCCGATATCCGCTACGTTGTACCACTCGCCGTAATACTCATAGAACCATTCATCATGAGGTGGTGGTCTTGGACGCTTTACTGATGGATGGATGGATTTCTTCGCCGAACCACTCACAGTGGCCTATCATTGAAAACACAACGATCCATATAATAAACATTCAATCAAAATCTAATAAATCAATTTCGATTACCTTTGTACATGATACATTTGGCCGCAACGATCTATCGATCTCAAATAGTTTTGGTTTGTATTGCTACATATACCCATTCACCGGCGTCATTTAGTTTCATTTTGACCAATACTACGATTTTGGAAACTAAACGTGGTTGTGGTGGATTTGGATATGCGACAATTGACTGAATTTGTCGCTTACTCATTTTTGTTGTGATGATAACCTTTGGCAAAATCATAACACCATCTCATACTTGATATCCAGTCTGCAGGCAGTTGTGGTACACTTTGAACAAGAATCGGTATCATACAAATTTATACTATGTGTGTACCTTCTATTTGGCATGAAAACTACCAACAAAATGAGTGAAAAACGTTACATTTTTGTTTGCTGGGATGCAAACAGGGAAATAATGAATTATGTAGTGTTTAAATAGCCGAAAAAACAAGTTTCAATGCTAATATTTCGATGGAGTGTCATTTTTTTTCATTCGCTTCATCTCTTCTTCAGACGAAAGCAATTAGAATTCGTGCAACGGAATTGTTGTACAACACACATGTACAGTAAATATCCAACAAGAATCTGGACACACCGGAACACAACGCACTGATAATATGACAACAAAGCGAATTGCGTGGGATGCGTATACTCTCCAAATAATAAGCATATGTTTACTTCGTTTCTTCGGTTTCCCATGAGATGTGTTTGCCGTAGAAAAACAAGAGCAGCAATGCTGTAATATCTAAATGTTAACCATGAACATGGTGTATTTTGGCTAACATATTTTATATCGAAATTTAAAAAGTCACTGGCAAAAATTTAATTTGACCGTGAATGATAGTGACGAAAAAAAAAATCGTCCTTCAGAATTTTAATCATACGATATTTTTCATGAGGTTTGATCAATCGATTTAAAGTGTTTTTCATGTTTGTAAATAATAATTTGCCATACATCATTCATTTCAATTGCTTTCTATTCATTTGTAAACGCAAGTGAAGATATTTTCAAGTTGGGTAACCACTTAAAGGACGCAATTTCAGTATAATGTTTGTTACAGGGAAAAGAAGAAACGAGTGGATAAAATACGATTTCGAAAACGAGAAGAAAGAGATAGAGAGGTATGGAAAGAATGAGAAATGGACCCTCTTTCGAATGAGAGAGTAAAAGAGAAGAGGAGAAAAGAATTTCAGTTACATGAATAGCTAGACTTATAATATAAAAGAGCATAGATTTGTGTTTATAAAGAGAGAAAAAATCAACCTACGATACGTTCGTTTGTGTTATGCTTCCAGTGCGCAAGATTCATTCTATTGATTTAACAGAAGGCCGTAACATGGGTAGACTTTTTTCCCATACCATGTTCTACCACAATAAGTACTGAAGAGGAATAAAACTAAAACTCATTGTAAGCATATAGTATACAAAAGCAGCGACGGAAAATGAAAACACAAAAGCCAGCCCCAAACACGTATAAAACAAGCCCTTATCTTGCCACCCCAAGGGGATCATCAACATAACAAACATTGCCTCGATAAACTGTTACTCACTCTTTCTATCCATTTCGTGCTGCAAATATTGCTTTTGCAATTTGAATTCGTGCCACACCACAAAACCGAAATATTTTAGGACAACTTTTCCCCTGATAACAACTGGCTGGAGCATTCAACATGCTTTCTCACGTACATCAACATATCGATTGACACTATAAATGTTGTTTACCAATTTTTTTTCTCTTTGTTTTTGTTTTGTTCCTAACATTTTTTTTTGTTCTTCGGTTGCTTTTGTATTCGCAACTCTCGTCATCATGTGATGATGGCAAACAAAAATGGATAAAAAGCCTTAGTGTGCATATGTGTGTATTACCTTTTGCGCAATTCACCGGGCCAACAGAAGAAGAAAAATTTTAAATTGGGTAGTCTGATGAGCCGTTTTGCTTAAATTTTCTTTCAAACATTTTTTTCACATTTCGTGGGAAGCCATATACGAATAAAACGGGAAAACAACAATATTCATCAAAATCAACCAGTACCACTACAATTTTTGTGTGAGGTATTTGTAAAGCACATCCCAATACAAGCACAACGTAACATTTCTCAAAGTGTGATTCCTCCCTTTCTCTCTCTCTCTCTCTCTCTCTATTTCGCTCATTTTCTACATTGCTCAATCTTTTTCTCCCTCTTTCTACAACTTGTTTGTATCTAATCGATCATCGGTAGCGTGTACGTGTCTGTGTGCATTTACATGGACTTGCATTTTATCCGTTTGAAAAACGGGAACAGAAAAAACGGCACAACAACAGTAACAACAAGAATATATGTATAGCTTGGATGAATATTTTCGGTAGTTTCGATTCACTTTTCGCAAGTTTATTAGTCTCGTGCAGTACAAGCAGATGATTAAACTTATACTTTTATCTAATAATTTTCGATACAATTCCATGTTAGCGTTGAGTTTTGTTCACATTTATTTTTTTCATTGTTCGTTGCCGTTCGGTTCCTTCCGTCGTGTTTTCTCATTCATTACACGGAAAATTTGATGAAATTAATTGTAGAAAAGAGAAAATTGAAAAACGCCAAACACCTGTACGTAGAAATTTATTCGCATGTTTGGCAGCTATTTTCAACACAACAATTTTACCTCAAGCAATAACAATACATTTCAAAAACAGGTTTGTGAACAATTAATCTTCGTATCATTTCATCATCATCATCATCATCATTCAGCATAATTGAATATCTATTATTTTGCATGACATGCTGTTCCATTCGCATTTTACATTTTTATTTCGAGAATTTTCCATTTCCAATCGAGATTTCCGCCAAAATATATCAATGGCAATCGAGCAGTAAAAGAGACATGGCACATGCTGTTCGGTGAAATGCTTGAGCGATAAAAAAACGATTGTAAAATAAAAAAAATATATCGAATAAAAAGTTAAAGAAAATGTTATATAAGGTGACATTGGTGCAAGTAACCGAGTAATTAAAAGCATTTGGCCACTGATTGAATTTCCGATCGAAGTATTACATTGTATGCGTATGTATTGCAACATCCAATGCAAATACATAAGGTGGTAGCACATCAGGTAGGTGCAAGACAGTGCATACAGTTCAAATGACGTCGACTAGACGTCAATCGGGAAAGTGTGCACTATAAAGTGAGTAATAGAAAAAACACACGACGAAGTGAAATAGAGAAACACAACCATTACACACTGTTCTCACTCGCTTGAGTTCGTTGAACGTCCATGACTCGATTTTTGCAATTGCAACTTGCAATAAATCCTCCATAATCCACATTTTGCATTGCGCGTCACATGACGAACGCTTCTTTTGCGCTTTTATTCATTTTCTTTCTTCTGTTTTTGCGCTCTCTACCCCTCTCTCTCTCTCTCTTTCTCCTCCTTGTTACTTTTGTTGTTAATGTTGAATTGATGCTATTTCACCTTACATGTTTTCTATTCGTTTTCATTCCATTAGCTTGATACTCGTTCACTTTGAGTTGAAAGTTTGCATTAGTTAATTAAAATATCGAATTTGAATGTGCAGCGAATAAAAAAACGATTGTTAATTTCATTTAGCCGTTGTTCAAGTTCAATTGGTGAGATGAGAGAAGACCGATTTATTATTAGTGCCAAAAGTCACAAGATTGAAAATCGACTTAAAATGTTTTTTTTTTTCTTGTTTATGTATGGCTTCGTTTCGGTGATCAAAAAGTTCGCGTGTCTTGAGTAAATTCTCTTTTTTTCCAAATTGGATTACAATTTTCCAAACAATTGATAATATGAAACTGTAAATTATGGGCCGTAATACTGTTGCGGCACATCAAGCAAAAACAGCTCGAATCACAGGTGGACGATTGTGCCCAGTTGCACAATGCACTTATTATTGTTTCCTTTTTATTTATATTGGCACAGCGTTGACAACACGATTTGTTTTGGTGGTTTGCATGGTATTCGCGTGACTTTTTATTGACAATAAAAAAAATTTAAGTGTGAATCATTATGGCTGTTATTGCAATTCATTAACAGCAATCGGTTATAGCACACTTGTACAAATACATACCAACATACACGTAAATTCTTTGCTAAGGAATTTTCGCTTTTTGTTCATTCTTTGTGTCTTTAACTGATTGCAAGCGTTTTACGAAAAATGAACATTTAAAATGAAACAAATGATGTATAAATAAAAGTCAATTGCAATCATCACAGTCACATGACTTGAAAAATTAAAATTGTTTATTTCATTAATATTTTTTTTCTGTTTTTTTCGGAAAGACATTCACACATTGTGACACATTTTATATTGTTCTGGTTTTGGATTTTCAATTTCTGAAACTGATGGCATATATGAAATAAATAAATGCTTTTGCATTGATTCGCGGTCAAATGTAATATTTTTAAACTGATCAATTTTGTTTGTGTTTTTGTTTACTTGCAGCTAATTTTTTGAAGGACATCTAATTTAAAAGAGAGAAAAAGAAGAAGAAAAAACATCTTCCACATCAGAGTGGGGAAATATGCGTTAGAAACGCCTAAATAGATCGTAATATCAGTAGCAGCGGCCCAAATCGATTTAAATAGATACGAATATATAGATGCTCTGTGTGTAAACATCAACATCTATTGCATCGAATCGAACGAGAAGAGAAATACATGCGTAACCGGAAAATTCGACGTCGCCTTTGACAGAAAGTGAATGAGAAAAGGAGTGTGAGAGAGAAAGGGAGGGATAGATATAATTTTCACTGGGTTATTCGACAGAAGTCTTCTTGTGGGAAATACACCAAAGCCGAAATAGAAGAAAAAAATTTCCGCGATTGCGTACCAATTGTCACTCGCATCACTAGTGTTTGTCTGGTGTTTTTCGTTGTTGTTGGATATTTCTCCGTGACACACACACCAGTCTCGGCCTAGCATACTCGGAACATGAGCGGTGCGTGAGAATCGACAAGGAAAGTGATATTTTTTCGCCAATTTCTTGCTTACTTGTTGTTATTGATATTTGTCGTCGTACACATGTACGTGCATCATACAATTTGATTTGGATTGGAAAAGTTAAACACGAGCATATATGCACAGTGTGTACGAATATTCGGTGGAAAATTCAACTGCGTAATTTACGTTCGGAAGAGCATCAAAAAGCAGCCGTTATTTTGTTGTAACGGTTTCATAGTGATTCCTTTTATTTGTGCTAAAAGTAGACGTATTTCAACAAATTGCATCGCCTGGTGGAACCAGAGTGGAGGAGCTAAAAGAAGGTGTTGACAAGAAAAACCATCAAATAAGTAAACAGTAATAAAAATTCGCAAATAATATAAAACATCGATTGAGTATTGATAAACATTTGAAAATAAATAAATAAAAATAAATTTATTATCAGCACAAGTGCCAAATGATGAAAATTTATCTATACGAAACGAATCAATATCGAATTATGAAATTCATGGATAAAAGTGAATCACAACAAAATAATTAGATAAATTTTGACAAGAGAATCGGTAATTTATTGGCATTCACAATAGCCTCATCCAATACTCTCGATCAAAGAGAGAGAGAGAGAAAATATCACTAATTGTCACCATCAAATACAAAACCAATGAGAAAGCAATTATAGAGACGGGAGTGCCATAAAGACACTCTGAACACGTAAATAGAAAACGGAGTAATAAGGAAATCCATATAAACCCAGTTGAATATCATCGTGTTGGCTAACGCTATATCACATCTATAAATCATTTAAACTCTTTTTTTCGGTCCGTAATTTACATTCATGTTAAACTATCGTCTGGTGTCAACTCATTTCCTAAAACAGCCATAATTTTTCGTTCAACAATTCGACGATTTTGGTTAACAACTATCTAACTCTAGAGTAACTCCCGAGTAACGTCAAAAATGTGCAGAGATCGGGATATGCCTCCACTTGGATAAATTTGGAAAAAATTTGTGGAAAAAATCAGAACAAAGAAGCAAACCACACATATATAATACGACAAATATACAAACCCAAAATTAAGTTTTACTCAATCGCACACACACACAACACCACAATTCAAAGTGTGACATAAATATTTCGCATATACGCTCAAAAAGTAAACAACACGAAATCAATTTCGACAAATAAATTTGGGCATTTTGAATTTGTTCGAGAAAAAGGACGCCCGTTATTTTTATATTTCGTCTTGTTGTCATCAAATTTTGCATGATCTGAAAATCGAAGCACAGAATTAAGAAAAAAAAAAATAAGAAATTCCGAGGAAAAAGGAAAATTCGTTTCGAAAACATTGAACGAATAAAATATTGCGATTTTTTTTTTGAGAAACATCAAGTTGGCGGGCATCTACGGTGTGATTCAACCCACACTCATTATCTCTCAGTCCAAAAATAAGCCACATTAGCTGCAACAATACACACATAATTGAAATTAACGGCCTGTGCGTGTATTTGCCGAATAGAGAAAAACGAATTGGTGTTTATACAGATTGCGAAGATACCAAGCCATAAAAAGAATAGAAATATATTTTCTCGTTTCGAGTAGAAAGAAAATATACGCAATTCTGGTGTTCGTTCAGTCTACCCTAGGGGAGACGGAAAGACAAACGGAGATAACGAGATAACTTGAGTGAATCTGCATCGATCGCAACCATAATTCCAATTTTGGCTGCACGACGCTCTGCGTACACTTTAAATATATAGAATACACACATACCCATCCCCGATAGCTTGCATAAATTGTATGCAGCTATCTAATAATATTTATTTGGTAACCGCAAACAGCAAAAATACACGTCATTGCGCGAAACGCTTGGAAGTCTTTAAAGGCTTGCTTGGTAAGTAAAAATTATTTATAAATAGATTTCATCTAAATATTTTGTCGAATCATATTAAGTTCTTCATGTAGGCAATTGAATGAAATTTGCTTGTTTTTTGGCTTTATTTTGAATTAAATATGCTCACATCAAATCGATTGACGGCAATAAAAATCAATCAAATATTTTATTCATATGTGATAATTTGATGACCATTCTTCTTATTCTTCGTCAATAAAATCACGATTCGATTGATTGTAAGGCAGGAATTGATCACACACACAAACACTTTCGAAATTGAATGCCACTGTCTGGACAACAAACAAATTAGATATTTGATATGATAAAGAATTCGACGTCAAACAAGGCAAATGACGGTGCAACAAAATAGAGACATGTACAAGTAATTTCTCTCAGGATGTGAATGTCACTTGATCTTGTTATTGTACATTGATACTGTGTGCCAATTTACGTGTTTTTATTACGTGCCAGTTCTTATTTCAGTTCTTTCATCTATCAGTCAACGTGCTATATTTTCAACTTTCATATGATAAATGACCAAAACGATATATTTGATTCAAAATCTTGGCCAAAACATGTGTTAGATATATTAAAAATAGCAACAAATATATTTGTAAACGCACAAAAATGCGGAACCAATTTTCGAAATATAAATGAATTGACGTAAATTCATCGACTGAAGTAGCAAAAGAAAAAGATCCGGATATATAAATAAAATGATTCAGAGCAAAAATAAAGTGTGTAAAAGTCACGCGCCACAATGAATTTTGCCAAATCACTTATTTATGTACATAATATCGAAAAAAAAGTCTAACCGTCATCGTTACAAGTCTAGCGGTTATCACAGAGAACAACTGCAACAGAAAAAAAATTACATCATCACAAAAAATCACTCACCGCACAAAAGTCATTTGTGCTATTTTAATGCCAAAGTGAACGGAGTCACGTGAGATGGTGGTTATTTCATTTTTTTTTTGCTCAACGCTTTTTGAACGTATGTAAACAGAGGTTTTTATTTAGCTCAGTCGCTTCGACATTTCTCTTTAGCGCGCTGTCAAATCTTAACCCTCTAGTGCATAGCACTGCCTTTAGTGCGGAGTATATATATTATTGTCCCACATTTTATTGTTCTTAATCTTATACTAGCCGGTTGCATTAACATGCACGAAAAAAGAAATTTTGATTGAAAAATATTTCGTGATCAAAATGGAAATATTTTTGAAACAAGAAAATAATGGTTTTGATTGTTCTCAGATTTTTGTTTATAGCGATTTTGAAGCAAACCGATGAATTTTGCATTTTGCACAAAACCTAAAAAAATATCGATGACCTCTGAAAAAATTGATGTACTAGAGGGTTAGTTTGAGATATCATAAAATTTTCCATTCGAGACTTATTTTAAGACATGCTATTGTTTCGAGTTTTAAAATCGAGACACACAATGAATTCTCACCAAATCCGTCGAATGAGAATAAAATACAAAAAAAAGAGATTATTTCGACTCGCCATATGTTTACAAACGCAAAAAATAGATGAAATTTCACACGTTGTTATAGAATGTGAAATGTCGGGAGAAAAAGTCTCTCGTTCATTTGAAGGTCATGCGAATTGGTGAGAATAGTTGAAAAGATTCGAATCAAATGCTATTAATCTCGTGACACATCAAATCCGTTTATAGATGGTTCCGGTATTGGAAAAGATTTTTCTTTGATCTATCAATGTATCGTTGCATATACTCATGCAATCAATCTTTCGGCGGAGAGCGAGAGTGTGTGCAAAAGGCAAATCAAGTTTTAAAATCCATTTATTAGCATATTGGCAACTAGTGTTTGAAACCATATTTGTGTGTGTAAAATGAATGCTCATGCAGGACAATTCGCCATAATGCAGGCATTAATGAAAATGTTAATTTTGGCATCAATTTCCACATTAAATCTGCATAAAATCGGAAAATAATGCATTTCAAATGAACCAATATCAACATTCAATATTCGATAGATCGGAAATTTCGTTTGCATTTCATTTCATTCATTATCTCTGTCGTCCGTCGTCTGTCGTCTAACGGCATGGCATAAGGAAATTGAAGATACGATGAAAATTGATGTAGTTCATTAAGGCAGTTGCATTGAACGATTTGCATATATGATTTTATTACAAATGTGCTATTTTTATAAAAAAAGGAGTATAGTTTGATTGAATATAAATTATCATTCAATGTGTTGAAACCCACTCGACATGAGCATTTATAATGTCCGCAAAAATTGAGCATACAACCATTCATTATATCGTAATTAGTAATTCTCAACGACAAAAAAGTGATACGCTCTGCATCAGTAGACAATGAACGAAATAAAAATATGTCTGAACGTATACGGAATCGAGTGGATATTTGTATTGTGCAATGTAGCTTGTACTTATGGAATAAGGGAAGTGTAAATACAAAACCAGTACATGTATTAACACGAGTATGGCCGAGAAAGAACGTGCCAAAAACATGCATACGTTCGTCTTTTGGTGTATATTTACTTCTGTCGCACGCGCACACACACACACAGCATGTATTCCGTTCCTTATTCATTTCATTTGATACTACTATGAATGGATATGTTCCTTTGTATGAATGCTTTACGCATACAACATACAACACACCGCTCGTTGTGTTTATAATCAAGTAATATCACTCCAACTGACACCGATGGCGATGTTTATACAGTCTCCGTTTTGCTGTTGCTACATTAAGTCGTATATTTATTTTTGTGTGTCAATTGTCTTCAGATCATACATTGTGCAAAATCCAAAAGGATAAAAAAAATCAACGCAACAAATACAAAGCATCGATGACATTTCAAATAAATATTTTTTTTAAAAACAATTATAAATGTCTTAAACTTATTGATATCAATTTGAAACGAGAAGAATTTATGAAATGAAAAAATTGCCGATTCCGCTTAAAGAAAAAGTTGACAACGGGAAAACAACACTAAATCATAAAAGAAATTAATTAAAGTCAATTTTGTGCGTGATAGAAACAAGAACGAACAGAAAGAAAAAAAATTATTCCGTGCTTCCGCGTTTATTTCAAGTGGCCTGTTTGAAATAAGTGCGTATTTGATACAATGATAAATGTGGTTAATGTTCGAACCGAATTAATTGTTTGTGGTTTTGCTGTAATTTTACAATTTTTTTTGGCCAAATTAAATTTTTGAACACACATTTCCACCCGTCAACCAATCGATTCCAGCTAACAACGATATTGTGTTGAAATAATTTAGTTAAAACGCTCATTAATCAAACAATCAATCATAATTCAAACAAACCAAAGAAACGACGGAAAATCTCCACGTTTGCACGCGTATGTGCCTTTAAGCACATTTCATTTATTATGCGTTACGAATTTGAAAACCAATTGAAACAATATGATTAAGGGAATTTTTATGAAATATTTTACGCCGCCTAAGCCATATCATTCGGATTCAGTGAGATTCAATGAAAATGATGATGATGATGATAATAATGATACTGAAATAAAGGTGAGCGGTTTTCTTTTGTCTATAGAGAATTCGAGAACTTTCGATAGAATTAATCTCATTTCAAAATTCATCTGTTTATTTTTATCATAATCTTCAATTTATGTTGATGCACGGTAACACATAATAACACCCACTAGAAATTTTTGTTATATAAACACTCGATATGGAAGCATAAGAAAAAAACAAATTAGGAGAGATGATTTAAAAAAAAGATTAGATATTCAATGAAATAAAAAGATTATACCCGTTGTCACCAGATACTGAAACTAGTTTCTTTATGGTCTGATTAAGATATTTAAGGTCTTATTTTCCAATTAAGCTGAGAAAGATTAACATAAAACTAGTCGAATCTCATGATTTCGCATATATATAATGGGACTGTGGCATCAGTCGATTCAGTTGTGATTTGCTTTCTAAATGTCGCATCTCTTGATATTTTCTTGTCTCTTTGCTTTCGCTAAATTATCGTTTTGAACCAATGCCGAAAAAGTGTTTGATCTAAAATATAGTATCGATTTAGAAAATAATTATTGCATTAATTGTATTGTTTGTTGTTATCCGAAAAGAGAACGGTAAATACCTTTCGACTTGTTTCTTATATCTTAAGCACCATTTGTGTCGTTCAAGTTTTCAACGAATTAGCGCGTAGTATAACATAGACCGCACATACCTTCCGGCCGCATAACCGCCCAAAATTCGATTTATTGCGTCGCAATTTATGCGTACCATCATTCGTGCGTTTCCATCAAACCTCAATGGATTGGGTGCGTATGTAAAACAAGTCTCGATAGAAGAAAAAAGTATTTTTTTTGCCTACTGGCTGTGTGTACTGCAGTTATAGTGAAGCAAAAGGAGCAAATCAAACAAACAGGATTCATAAAATAGAGGAATGTTTGTGTGCTTGCGAATTAAAGCGTTAAATGAAATTAGCGACGCATCAATAAATTTTCGTTGCAAAGCTAATATTTGTCACTAGGGGCTTTTATTTACTGTAAATAGTGAACTATATTGCAAAATCATCTGTAATACGCGCATATAAATGTGCATAACTGCATATATTTGGTATATATTTCGTCTATGGCATGTTTTTTTATTCTCTCTTGTGCGGATCTTCTTCGATTCTGTGTAGCCATAATACTGTGTGTGTGTGTGTACACTGCAGTTTAAAATACACCTTATTCACTGGTATAGGCGAGAAATTTTAATCGAATATATGATGAATAGGACGTGAATGTTGTGTATAAATTTGTATGAACAAATAGATGAAAGCCCCTAGATTTGTCAATTTTTATTTAATGCTTCTATATTTACTTTTGTATACGTGACATTATATCTTTTCAACCGACTCTCGGTCTTCATTTACATCAGAACTAATTAAAATTGGCTAGAGTTAAATTCATGCGAATCGGCACGTAAACATTTTCCATGCAGAAGAAAATACTCTGTACGAGTGTTTGTTATTTTATGTCGTCTTTTCCATCAACACACAAAAAAAGGAAACACTTCCCTATCCTACTACAAAAGCAAGTGACCACGAGCATGCGCCTTTCGCCAAATATATTCATGAATGAAATTCGACAACAACTGATACCACAAATCTACAACCGATTTTTTACGCAGCGACAAATAGCACATAGATACTTTTTTCCAAAACAAAATTCTAAAACTCATGCTCTTGGTCTCTTCACAGACATATTCGCTTTCGCTATAATGTGATTGCAAAAACTTATTTTTATTTTCTTCTAAAACATAATACATATGTATAACTATCTAAATGTCAATGAGTATAAAAAGAAAAACAAACCTATTACACAAGAGAGAGAGAGAGTCGAAGAAAAGAAAATATTAAATGTTGTTTCTGCATTACTAATGAATCTGTGGGGCTTTCCATGGAAAACAAAAGGCTTCGCTTCTTGTAAGTTTTTCAAAGTGACCTTGTGCAAACGTGTTTGTTATATTTTGTTATATTTTCCAACATTGTTGACAACAAACATTGATTATTATGTGAAATTGTTAAGTCACTCCAAAATAGGCTTCTGCGTCTCCAGCGCATTGTATTTTTCAAAAAAGAAAATGTTGAAATATATAAGTAAACCAATGAACCTTAATTAATTGTTGTTCAAAATTCAATGATGTTTTCCTTCATAATGCCTCCTTGGCATTTGATTGCATGTAAACAAATCATTTCATCAGCTTTTCTGGTTAAATAAATGACAGAAAAAAAAAACAAGAAAAAAACAAGAAAAAAAACATAAACAGTTATGAAGTTGTAGGTTTTGCTATTGAGGAAATAAGTTGAATTTTTGTGAGTAATTGCCAATCAAACGGAAACGCAAACCTCGATCACATGTCATAATGAAAATCAATTCGAGCACATTTCAATCAATTGACAAATTGCTTCAATCAAAAATTGTGATTATTCCATTCAACTGTACAATATTAAATAGGAATCGATGTAATTTCATCGATGTTTTTTTATGTTGTTGGTGTTGGTGTTGGAACTGTTTCTCTTTTGTTATTTCGTTCGCTTTTATTGTCGTCAAATGTCCACTAATTGTTTTTGTTTTTTTATTTCGTTTTGTAGTGCGGCATGCGAAATCCATCAACGAGAGGTAAAAGCGATGATTTGAGTTGTTTGACCAGCTCATCGACGTCATCGCGAGATCAGAGCAATGCTAAGTATCCTATACTGGTTGATTCGGATAATAATTCGGCGCAATTCACATCGACCTATTTACCGCAAGTGATTGATCCACAAGAATGGAATCAACAAAATGTTTCACGAAAGCGTAAAGAGCGACAAGATTCAACATCGTCAATAACACAAGATCGAAAATTGGTGCGATCGAATAGTGAAGAATATTTGCCAAATATTGACTATGAAGTGATTCGACGTGTGTCATCGCATGAGGAAATTAAGCAACCGGCTAATGAAATTGATGGTGTAACAACGCCATTGCTTCAAACGAAACAGGCACCAGACGAGGATGACGACGACGACGACGATGATGACAATGATGATGATGAATGCATTATAAATAGACGATCTTATCAATTTAACGATGATGTTGCATCAATAAAATCGGCCAATAACGAAGTACAGGAAATTTTACGTGATGCATATCGTCGCTCTGAAACTAGTCCGGCAAGATCACGTACATTCGATTTTTCACACAAACTACGAGTCTCACCGAATCGGGATACAAACAACCATAACAATGACGCACTCTCTGATATGCAAACAATGTCTGATCGGTAATTATAAATGAACAAATGTTTTTTGTTTTTTTTTTTCAATTTTTTTTCTTCATATCAACTTTATGATAAATTTACTGTTTTTTTCCCGAAAAAAAAACAAACAAACATATTATAGGCGAAGCAGCGAACGGTTTTGTAAGGCACGTGCAGCACAAGGATTTCGAAAATCGTCATCGAGTAAAAAGTCATCGGCACCATCATTGATTCGCCAGTCAAGTTCAACGGATAGCGAGCACAATGAAAGTACATACAAATATGATATCACAACCATGAAATCAGAACGAAGAGGTTTCACCAGTACGAAAACGGTCGTACCAACACCGGCAACATCAGCGATTGATTTCAAACGACAATTCGAATTGCAATCATCCATTTCGAGTGAATATGGCGATGATTACAATGATTTATCGTCATCATTTTCCGATCATAATGACAATAACGATTACACCGATTTTATGCCAATATCACCATCGGGTCTACGATCGCCAATTACTACATCGAGACATGAATCACTGCCATGGGATTGTACACATGAACCAGTAAAAAGTCAACGGTTTGCTGACGATAAATTTGATCATGTAAACAATACACGTGACACCGATATGAAATTACGAAATGAATCATTTGTCGCCGTATCGATTCCACATTTTGCAAAAGGTGAAAATTTAAAGACACGCGATTTAATGAAAAGTAACCAATTGCCAAATGTATTTACAACGCCCGATGAAAAACTAAAGCAAATCAATAAACGTTTGATTGCATTGAAAAAACGTGTTGCAACATTTGAGGAAAATTTTGAAATGGAAAATGGTTATCGGCCATCACTTTCGATTAAACTAAACGAACGTTATGTGAAAAATGCACTCGCCGACATACATAAATTGCGCAAAGAAAAACAAGCACTCAAAGCTGATCCAATGAATGCAATGGGATACAAAAGCACACACACCACAGCCAACGATAGTAAAGTGCAGAACATGATAGATACCATCGCTGAAATTGAGAAAGTAAGTTTTAATTTATAGATTTTTTTTTTGTTGGTTTTTAATCTTCTAGTTCACGGGAAGAGAAAATAATATCCTTTTCCGTTCGTTTTTTTTCTTCTTCGGTTAATAAAAATAGCGCCTTCAAATCAAACGTGGTGAAGAGCATCGGCCGGAAGTTTTGGAAGAAATGACTGCCGATCAATTGGTACAAGAAAAAACTGCAGTGCAACGTGCTCTACTCTATTTGGAATCATTATATGGACGGCCGACCACCCGCGATGAACGTGATGCAGCCCGTTTGCTTTACAATCGATATCGTGTTATTAAACGGCTTGTAAATCGTACGGTATCAATTGCCGGCTCGGGCATAAGTAATCCATCCGAACTTCCAACAATTCTTGAACATGAAGCGATGGCATTCACAGTGGCCGCTATATCATTAACACCACCGCCATCCGATACAGAAGTAATGGGCAGTAATGTTGCATCCGGCATTGATTCATCCACCGATTCAACCGATACATCAAGTTCAATCAATGAAAATGTGCACGAAATGTCATTGGACGGTTTGACACGAAGTTTAGAAATTGTACGCGATGAAAAGAAAAAATTGCGACGCACCATCAAAGAATTTGAAGAAGTGTTTGAAGAACAAAATGGCCGAAAGATGCTAAAATCCGATCGTATAGCCATCGAAGAAACGTACGCATTATATAAACAGAAAAAAGCCAAATTACGATTGCTTGATGCATTGGTACGAAAACAGCTTACACATTAGTTTGGGCAACCTTTCTCTCTTCATTTTGCGCGCGCGCTTGTACTCAAAAAAGGAAGAATTCTCACATGGATTCTTTAAAGTGAGAACCTCACTTAAATTGATTTTACGATATTATGAGAGAAAACAAATGAGTTTTTATCTCATTATTTTTATCATCAATAAATCGATTTTAGGCATATTTAGAAAAGTCATTTTTTCCATTCGGCTATTCGATTTCATTTATCCACCAATTGACTTAAGTTAGTGCCGATTATTTTTCTTTCTCTAGCTGAAAATCGCACCAGATATATTTTCAAAGAAGTAAATTATAAATTATTATACAAAAAAAAATATTTGAAGTACAATGTTACAAATGAAATTGAGATAATATGTCAATATTTAAGGATTTGTTGTAAAAACTATCGTTAAAACAAAAGCATTGAAACTTGATCATTGGATTGGGATTGGAAAATGAAACGAGAGAGAGGAAGAGAGAGAGAGAGATTAAAAACAAGAAAACAAGAAGAAGATTGGAAATATTTAAAACCTAACATTTTTATGTCAGAAATATGATTCGCATAAAAATTGTTAAATTATGTTATCAAGATTCGGTTTATTTTCTTTCAATGGGATTTGTTAAAAAAAAATAATTTCTTTTCTTTTCTTCAATTTTCGTTTTGTCAGAACTCTGAAATATATTTTCTTTAGATTTGATTGATATATAGAATAAACAACTAAACTTGAGTGAGAAGAAAAAATTTTTGTGCGGTTGGCCAAATAAATAATCATTTGGTAAAAATTCTGATTCATATCTTGATACATTTGGTCGCCCAATTTTATTTTTGTATAGAATAAATTTACTCCGAACATATGTTGTTGTCTAAATGCAGTGAAATTTGCTAATTTTGCTTAACTTTAGTTTTTGATATATTTAAAGAGATTGTCAATCGCGAGTTCGATTGATTTTTTTCCAAGCATTTTTTGCGATAGTTTACAATTTCATTTTAAAGTCTACTTACGCTAACAAACTGATTAAATAACAAGTAGGATCAACTGTGATAGTTTGAATTTAATTGTTTCGATTATATTTTTTGATTTATAATATAATGTCAATTCTTCAGTTTATCTTTCCATTTGACCTTCTTTTGTAATTTGGCATCATGATTGAAATACTATTAAAATCATATTAAAAATAATTCATATGAGTCCGATGTGAACATGAAAATAAATCCATTTAAAAAGTATACTGTTCACATTTGAGATTCCTTTCCATTTTATGTCATGAATGGCATTACTTATCGTTTTCTTTATTTCCGTTTAATTCGTTCAAATGATTTCAGTTGAATCCTTGGACCCAGTTCACACCCTTTTGGCATCCTTTTCAAAACATTATGTATAGCTCCCTCCAGAATATTTCCAAGCAAAAGCGACTAAAATGCAATAAAAAAAATTTCCTGGTCTTGTGAATGAGAATGGCAAAGAAAGTGAAAGGGTAGGAAAAAACATAGTCAAGTGATTTGCAAATAAAAATTCTTTACTTACGTTTTTTCTCAACGCTTTTATATTTTTCTACTTGAATTAGCGATGTTTAAAAAAAAACGAAAAAAGGGTGTGTGCATGTGTTTCGAGCATATTATTAAATATAGAAAAGAGAACGCAAGTCTGCATTTGAATCAAAAACAAATTTATTAAGCATATAATGTGTAAAGAAGCACTTTGACACAAGTCACTTTCCAATGAAAATCCTTAGTTTTGATGCCCGATTCGTTTTTGATCCAGTTTTGCTTTTGTTGACTAAGAAAAAGCAAAAAATTCACATAACGACATTATATAATCACAAGTGAATTATGGAAAAAGTTTTTTTTTTAAAGAAGAAAATTTTCACATAGTTTTCCCTAATTTATTCATTTAAGGTAAAACAAAACATTAAGTATATTCAATAAAATTATGATCAAGGTTGAAACGGAATAATGGCGGCAAAGTTCGTCGAAGAATTATTTTGAATAATATAATAATATACTTTTATTGAATTGGACAGTTGCACTGTTTCAATGTTTATTATATTATCATTATCGTAGATTTTTTTTATTTTTACATTCAAAGAGCATGTTACTGTCAAACGTATCCCAAGATTTAACAAAATAAAAAAAAGAAAACAAAACAACAGATATTTATCGCATATATTAAAAATTATACATAATTTCAGTATTAATTCAAAATGAAAAAATGTGTAACAAAAACTGTTGAATAAAATATATTTTAACTTTGAACACAATACCTTCTATTTATTTTAACTGCTGCGTTTCGAAAATTGCCACATTTACATTTACAGTACTGCGTGTAATGAAAACTCCAAATAACAGACAGATGGTTGAATTTTTTCGATAATTAAAATTCTTTTACGGGTCTATCTCCAAATATTGGACATTTTAGATTAAGCTTTCTCTGTAGAACATATCGTTGCGGCAAAAAAAGCTCATTTTTTTTGAAAAAAAAAAAAAAAAAAAACGTAAAAATTACTATTTTGAAGAAGGTCTTTTTATCTTCATTTTTTGCTGGATAGAAATGGTCCTTCTATTTTCTAGTCAATCCATTCAATAATCAATTTCCATTAATTTGAATTCTGAAGTTGGTCAGAAGATCTGAGCTCCTTACCTGATCAACTCCCAAAAAGATGTGAAAAATCGTCAAGAGCATCGTTTCAACTCAATTAAGAGGTTTTACTGTATTTCGTCTGAGAGAAAATTGAGGCGTTGACATGCAAAACACCTGGAATTTTATTATTAGCATTTTTATAACTATATCTGTAATGTAAAATCATCAATTTATTTCAGTTATTGCTTAGCCTCCTGGATAATAACTTTAGTTGCCGCAAACAAAAATGTCTAAACTTTCATTATTTCTGGTATTCTTTGGATCGTTAGCATGTGATCAGGTAACTTTGATGGAACTTTCAAAGATCAATGGTGACTTCTGTCTCCAATAAATTTATGGAATTTTAAAAAAAAAAATATAATTTCAGTTCGTATCGGCCAGTGAACATAAATATGAATTAAACAGTCCGATTTATACTACATTTATGGAGGAATTTGCTTCAAAAGTAGTTAAAATCGATAATGATCATGATTCTAGTTATTGGAAAGACCAATTGAAACCCCTCTTCAAATATCCCAAATTTGAACGTGTCACTGACCATGGTTTTTTCGGAAGTAGATCTACCGAAACTGCAATGAATTCAGAAAAATACGATTGGTTTACAACACAGTGTGACTTACCCCAAATAGAAAATAAACTCAAAGAACCTATCGAACATAAATACCAAGATATTCACAGAGAGATTCGGCAAAATATAGAAGACTTAAGTATTCTGTACAATGATATTCGTAATGTTCATAATGATATTTATAGAGGATTGTTTGACGAACCGAAATTCAATGATATAAAAGGTTTTAAAAACGCAATCGAACAATTCGATAAAAAGTCAATTAAAAAACATCGCTTGAAAGTGATTGGAAAGGAATTGCAAACAATGAAACAAAAGTACGATGATATAATAAATAGATTGGATGAAAAAATGCAAGAGATACCAGTGAAAAGATATAAATATCTGCAGCAAATCGTTCTGAGCGATAAGAAAATTGAAGAACTCAAGAGTTTAGCCGACGAAACAGGTCAATTGAATGAGATAATCAAGATTATTGGCGCATTGAAGGAGAAACTGGAAGCATTGAGAAAGGTTCTTTCAGATACAACATCGATCATAGATGAGTTTACTGTTGAACGGATTAAGTGGACAGAGATCTTGATGGATGTACCTATTAATAAAAAAGAATCGAAACGTAAACTGTGTTGTAAAAAGCCCACAGTAATGGAATGATAAGAAACACACAAATTATAATTCCCATTTAAATTATAATCTTTTACATCAACATCATGTAATAAATGAAATACTTAAATTTTGAAATCAATTTAAATGAAATTCCATGTGAGTTTTGTTTATTTAAAACTTTGAGCCTAGTATCTTCTCTGGATTTTTGACAATATCCCCTCTAAAATCTTTGATAAATTTATGTTAAGCATTGTCATAAATTACATCTTGTTTTCGTTTCTAAAAACTTAGTCGTTTCCAATGAATATAATTTATAATCTACTGCCAAACAAGTAACAAATATTTTTTATTCTCCCATACAAGTGTGTTTAATGTTTTAGCAAATATTTTTCGCTTTTTATTGAAGAATAATTATAAAAAATTATAACTTGAAATACCTTTGTGTATTATCAAGTTGTTATTTGTGATCTATTAGATGTTCTGTATTTAAAGTCTAATGAATCCCATTTTATACAGTTAATTTTCTATTGAACATTGTTGAGACAAGTTATTTTAATTGCGAAAATAAATTCTCAAAAGAATGAACGTGTTTTTCTTTTCAATGGTTTTGTCGTTGGCAATATATGGCCCGGTAAATTTGAAATTTATTTGAATGTTTATTTTTTCTCCTAAAATACTGATGCTGATCATTTTTCTTCAATTCAAGTTGGTGTCTGGTAGATACAATGCAGATAATGCCGCCTTCAAGACCTTAATAGAGGTGTTTGACCTCAAAGCGAAAGATATTGATAAACGTATCGATTGGGAAAATACTTTAAAACCTCTTTTCGCTCTTCCCAATGACATCCTAAGAGATGACGAACATGATACACTTCAATGGATGGCTGACATTATCGAAGCAACAAATAATACAGAACTCGCAGATGCTTTGGCCAAAATTCCAATAATTGAAGAAGTCAAGTCGTATCTTCATAAAATTTATAATGACATCCATACTGTTTATGTAGGTAATACAAAAATCCTCCAAGTTTATAGCAAATATGTGAGCCAAAAATTGGAGGAGCCAATATGCAGAAAATTGGATGGATTTGTAATAGCATTAGACAAATTCATCAAAAACCCGCTCAAAGAAAAGCGCCTACAGAAGATCAGAGAAAAATTGATACCATGCATGCAAACAACGTATAATGATATCGTCGGAAAACTGAAAGTCAAGAACAACATAGCAGTCATATTGAGAAAAAGTTATGTCGCCCAAATGGGATTGGTTAAAACCGAGTTGAATGGATATTTTGAACGTCCAAAGATTCGCACACAGTTATCTATTTATTTTGAAAAGCTATCGGCTAAAGTAACGGATTTACTCCAAAAAAATGTTGCATTGGATAAACAGCTCCAAGAAATTGTGCCGATTCTGAAGGAATACATCGAAGAACGTATTGTATGGTCAGAGTGTTTGATGGACAAACAATTTCAAAACAAAAATCAGAAGACACCATGTCTTGGAAGTTGTATTTGCTCAATCGATGTTAAAGATTAGGAAATAAAAGGGTTGAAGTTCAACATCATTCACAATCAATTTAGAAACAATTCATCCTTTGACACGTTGATTATAGCTGTAATGCGTACATGGCATGTCAATAAAATGTCTTTAAATTGAAAATAACGTTGTATCTTTATGATAATTTGTTTTTGTTTTCGAATTGAGGCAAAATGTTATTGTTCACATCTAGTATTTTTCCATTTATTTCACTGTAAGTAATGAAATTTAATTGACGCAGTAACTTTTCCAATTGAGTATGTTTACCTTGTGTTATTAATTACAAATATGAAGAACACAATTTATTCTATTGCGAAGAAATGCACAAAGTTTCAACAAAACACATTACAAAAAATATTAAACAAGTTGAAAACACAAAAAAATATTGTCGTTTAAAAGCAAGATGATCAGTTCTGCTATTCTGTAAATATTCAAAAGAAGTTTTCAGGTTCAACAGATGTTTCGAATCAACGATACTATATTTCAGCTTATTTCAGTTTAAAACTGGAAGTTCCAAGATCATCTTTCAAAAAATAAAAATCTCTTATTTATTCGTTAATAAATTTTGACGTAAATTTTGAATTATTACGAAATCGAGTAACTTTTCATCTATTACCCATGAAATCGGGTAACATATAGTATAACCTACGGCGAAAACGTTGTGAGTAAAATAAATCACAAGTTTGAATACATTTTACGTATTTTTATAAAAATTTATCTATCTGTATCCTAAAATGTAAGAGTAAATATAGTGTTTCTATATCCCAACAAACATTTGTTGTGGCAAATTCATCCATTATCGGGCATATCTTGACGGTCAATATTGGGGTCGGATTTGAGTGTAGTTTCAGTCATTTTCAACGTCGCAATGGAAAGAAAAAAGAGAAAAAATAAACACAGTTAGTAAGTATGAATCAACATCAATATACTATCGGTTCAGTTCAATAAATGATACTCACCTACGGGTTATTTTGTATACCAAACTGCCCGTACTTCGGTCAAGGCCACAAAACTCAAGCCCAGCATAGTAATAAAACGTTACAATAATATTATTTAAAAAGAAATCTTAATGCTACATGTAATTAAAACTGGTCGTCATCGGAAACATCGAGAACATAAACGTTGTCCTCGTCGTCACTGGAATCCTCATCGTCAGCTGCTTGATTTTGTATGGCAGCATTTTGATTCTGTGGTCTCAATAGTTGCGGATGAATGTCCAATCCCAACACCGTACAAAGACCTGAAACCAAAATCGTAAACAACAAATTGTTAGCCAAAACATTTTTGAACATTTTTAAACATTTTTAATTTCAGTGATCTTTTTTTTGAGCTCGATCATCTTTCCAAATGCCAGTGTTTAGCTACCAGTTTTTACATGCGGCAATGGGTTTCATCATTAAGAAAACCTTACTTTTTGCAGCAAAACCGGCGCCAACCTCAGTGACTGGTATCTCTAGTTTTGTTCTAAAATAATAAATCGAATGATAATTTCCAATGGCTTTTAATTCAACAAGATTACGCTTATGTTTTTCCAATACAATCGCGTCGGCAAAAAATTGGAATTTAAATAGCACCAAAATTTCATATCACAAAATAAAATTCATTCCATACCAATGGGCATAGTGAGCAAAAATACATTTTTCCTAATCGTCACTTGTTCGATTTTCATTCCCAATAAATACATTCGTCTCTGCCACAGCTAGTTCATTTAAGCAAGTCATATACATAAGTGTAATACAACTCAGACGATTCAAAATTGTCACCACCTAATAACGACATCAACGACTCAATTGCTTTTTTTCTGTGTTAAGTTTCATTATTTCTATCATCATTTCAGCGGATAAAGCAGTCCTTTTTTCCAATTTGTATTTTTCAATTGGCGTGGCTCAAGCCTTAGAGTAGGCAATATATCTTTTTATACAACGGAACAATATTTTTGTTTTGTTCTGCTTTAACTGGGAATTGTGAAAAAAATTGAAATTTTTTTAAATTATGATATCGAATTGTGTTTTATCTCCAATAATTAGGGAAAAAATGTGTTGTGTGTATTTAAAGCATATTTTCATCATCTATACATTATAATATTATTTTATTTGAAAATTGCGTATCTTTTATTTTTTTCTTCTCCTTCGTCAAATGCCACGTTCATGACAGAAAGGCTTACTATATAACAGCCGATTCATCTACTTGATATTAGTTACTTTTACTTTCTGTTGCAGAAACTAACTAGCTATTTTCACTGAAATAATGAAGCTGTTAATATTATTGGTCTTTTTGTCATTGGCAATATTTGATCAGGTATATTCATTCTCCTCATTTTTTCAATTATTTTTTTTTTTAGTTTGATTTTGTTTAGTAATTGTTCGAAGAAAAAAGAACACTATTAGTCGTTGTTAAATATCAAATGATAATTATAGAATATTCATTTTTTAGTTTCAACTTGTTAGTGGTGACAAATACGACTTAGACAAACCGGCTTTCACCACAATATTGACTGAATTTGATGCCAAAGCAAAAAAAGCAGATAAAAAGTGTAACTTAAAAGAACGTTTGGAACCATTGTTTGCACTTCCCAGAAATCTCATACCCGATGATTCAGGTGAAACTGATTTCCTTGGGAAAAAGATGGCTTTCAGTTATTTGCCAAATCTGGATTTTGAAATAGGGCATCTCTTCGATGGTAAAATAATAAACGGTGTTATGCAGCTAATAAAAGATCAACTAACTCGTCTCTCTAACGAACGCCAGGAAGTACGCAATTTTTATCATTTTATTTTTGATGGCATTTTTGTCGAGCCATTAATCTTTCAAATTGCACGATTTTACGATGCATGCGAAAAGTTTGATGGCAAACGCATTAATAAGGCTCACTTGGCTAAAGTTCAAAATGAATTAAGTGGGATGCAAACATTTTACAATGAAAAAGTTCAAATAATAACTGAAAACATGAGAGTGGCAAATCAAAGAAGAAGTGAATACATAGCTGAAGTCGAACAAATCAGACAGCAATTGAAAGAGTTCACAAAATCAACAAAGGAAATTCGAGAATCGGCAAAGAGTGTATATGATGCGGATCACTTGCAGACTTTAGCAAATATTCTGAATAACTTGAGAGAAAAACAGGGACAATTAAAGATGGCTCTGTGTGATGTTGCATCGGCTGTGAATATGTATAAATTCAAACGACTCTTATGGACACAAACAGTGATGGGTGTTCAATTCTTCTTGCAAACACAAAAAAAATCATCAATATTTGGACAATGCTTGGGAATATAATTATTTAAATAAAACTTTCAATGTCATTGTGGTGTAAAAACATTTTGATTCAAATAAATTTATTAAAAAGAAAATATTTATAACTAATCATTTTATATTTTCGTTGATTATGAACAAGGCTACATTATGAATAATACTACTTACAATGGGCTAGAATCGTAATGTATAATTTGACAGTGGATTTCACCACCTGATGCTTTGAAACACTTTAATATTTTTAACATGAATGTAATGGTGTCATGGAACACAAACAATTAAGTAAAAATGACCGGAGTCCTGTATTTCAAAACGAAATATTCACTGGGAAATTATGCCAAGAAATGTGCTTATACAGTTGCCAGCTAATAAAATATCGATATCGATTTGAAATGTTGTTTATCGAAATTTGAATATTCAATTCAATTCAAATTACAGGAAAAAATTCGTCAATAATGTTCAACGTCATAATCACTCAAATTGGAATTTATTTATTTGATATAAACATGTATTACACACAACTACGAATGTTTTTGAATTGATTAATTATAATTTCAAAATTATTCTCAAATGATTCCTCAATATTCATTAATGATGTGGCACAGAATTCAAATTTAGATCTAGTATATAAACACCTAGTTGCGTGTTATTTTCCCTAGGGGAAATGATCTATTCGCGAATGGACAAAATTTATTGATTGTATGATAAAGTCGTCATTTTAGTAAAATAATTCAAGAAATTCGCATACAATTCGCAAGCTATTCGCAAAAAGTTATCACAATCAAACTATATAATATACGCTTGCAAACGAACCAAGTGAATAGCGGCGACGCAAGAAAACGAAGTGAGTGAATAGCGGCAGCGGATAACATTTTTTCTTTCGTTCGTTGTCGCTATTCACTCATTTCGTTTTCGTGCGTCGCCGCTGTTCACTTGGCTCGTTTGCAAGCGTTCACAATTTGATACATACAAAACTTACAAATTTTGCGAATTGTCTCACGTTCATAGCGTTTTGTTTGCGAATTGTTTTTTAAATCACAACTTTACTGGCCCATCGCTTACAAATCATTTCGCATAAAATTCGCAAAATATCGAATAATTCGCTATTTTCTGATCGAGATCCGATCCCCTAGTATTTTCCATTTTAGTTACTGGTCGATCTCATAATTAAAATAATGAGATTGTTTTTAGTTTTGGCGTTTATGTCAGTGTCAATATTTGATCAGGTAGAAGATTTTTAAATAGAAAATATATTATTCAAAATATTATTGGTTAAAATTTGTTTCAGATTACATTGATCAATTGCATTAAAATCGAAGGTGATAGTCCTTTTTCAACATTGATGAATATATTTTTGTCAAAGAAAAGCAACGTGAACAAAACACATTGGGAGCAGACATTGAAACCACTTTTCACTCGACCTGAATCCATTATACACAGTGAAGACATATTTCAATGGGTGAACAGTGAAACCAACGATCTTTTCAATTGCGGGGAATTATTGGCAAACATCCCCAATAACGATGTATATCATTCATTTCGCAACAATCTCGTAAAGGAAATTCAATGTCTCAACGCATATCACAAAATTATTTGCGGTCGACATACTTTTATTTATAATGTGATCTTCACCGAACCGAAAGCCGGCGACGTCGATGGTTATTTAAATGCATTAAAAAATTTAACAATAAAACAATCAAAACACAACATATTGAAACAATTCAAAAAGCATCAATGGATATGGGAGAGAGTTATAATCGTTTGGTCAATGAATTGGCTGAAAAAATGACATCCGTAATTGCGATTAGAAAGGAGTACTGGAAAATCCACTGAAACATTCGAGTATAAACGCTGCAGTGCCCTACTCTCGGCTATAGAGAAATTTAAGAAGACATTCGAGACATTAGACAAACCTCTTCGAGATATATTCTTTACTTTGGAGGAATATAAATTGGATAGGATTGGATGGTCAGAAATGGTGATGGATATTAAATTTTTTCATCACACGAAAAAATCGCTGCTTGAAAGATTATGTATAATTGTATAGTATCTTGTAATAGTCCTTAGAGTGTCTGCGTCAATCAAAGAAGTACTTTTAATTGAGTTTTTCATTCGAGAGACTGTAAAGTAAAAAAAATACCTACGTCAAGGATTCCAAGCTCACCATGATAATTAATAGTTCATCACTTCATATTACTGGCAATCAAGTTTCAAAATCGCACTAGGAAAAATATTCAAAAAAATATAATGATTCGAATTGGCATAATGGTCTGATTTACAAATTAATTAAAATGAAAATCCCAAAATACCTAATTAAATTGATCCAATCATTTATCAAAAACCGCGAATTTGCTTTACATATCAACCATTCAATCTCAAACAAAATAAGAATGTCAGCCGGATTACCGCAAGGCACATGCCTCTCGCCAACTCTCTACGTATTATTCGTCGCGGACATGCCAATCGAAGATAATTCCATAGCCGCGCTTTATGCCAATGACACAGCCATATACACATCAGCGAAACAATCGAATACAATTATCAAACGTCCAAATTAAAATCAACACATCAAAAACGCAATCAATAACAAACGTAAACGCATACCAACCATTGCATTAAAACACGGTAATAACAATATACCACTATCAAATTCATTCAAATATCTGGGTATTACATTCGATAGGAAACTTACTTTTGGCGAACACATTAGTTATTCAATTGACAAATCAAACAAATGCTTCAGAGCTCTATATCTGATGCTCACACCGAAATCAACACTATCAATTGAAAACAAAAAACTAATATTCAAAGCAGTAATCAGGCCAATACTATCAAATGGTTGCCCGGTTTGGTTCTCAGCAGCTAACCACCACATCAAAAAACTTAATGTTGCACAAAATTTCTCAAATTAATTTACAATTTGCATAAAAGAACACCAACTAATTTCATGGAACAAATCACAGGAATATGTCTATTTAATCAACTCATAGAAAGTTTGAATGTAAAGTTCACTCAAGACTGTCAAATTTCAGTTTTTTAGCTTAATAAGAGAAATAGATCTCTTATAACTACTAAAAGTCACAACATCCAATTTTATTTTATTATTTTCTCTAGTCTTAAATTCTCAAAAAATTTTAAAAATCAAACAAAAACTATAAAACTCTTATAAAACCCGTCAAATTGTGGTTTTTTTTTTCCTAATTTTCCACAGACACCTAACTAATCACTTAAATTACACCTACTAATTACTTCATATGTTGAAAAGTCTACCGACTGTAACTCATGAGAAACATATGTATATACATACCATACAAAATATTCAGAAAATAAAAATTACATTACATTACATGAAGTTGTTTTCATTTCTGGTGTTTTTATCAATAAACCAGTTTATACCACACTATTGAAAGCATTTGCTTTGAAAACGAAAAATGAGAAGTGGAAAAAGAAATTGCAACCGCTTTTCCACATGGTAACATCACCTACAAACGAACTGCATTTTAAGGTTGAAGCAAAAGATTTAATTAGGATGACATCATGCTTTGGAAAATTTTGTCGATTCTCATAAAAGTGACAAGATCGATGGAGAGGCCGAGGTTGTCGAAAATGTCGATGCATAAGATCAGCGAATCATTTTTGTTTCTACGGCGAATGACTTAGTCGGACGGAAGAAGTGTCATCAGCGGCACCATCAACGTCTGGTTCAGTAGCGTCATCTAGTTGTCCGATATATTGTCAACTGTCGGACCGTTGCAACGAAATGCCACACCCAAAAAATGAAGCAACAGAGGTCGGCCGCCTATGAAAGGTACGGTGCTAACAACGGCCAAAAAGGCGAAAAATACGCCCAAAAAGACGACGAAGAAGAAAGAGGACAATCAGAAACAACCACCGCCGATTGAACCAGCTCGAAAATCTTTGCGACAGACAAGCTCACTAATTTTAATTCTGTTGCCTGCAATGCCTGCAAGAAAGAGGTGCACTTGAAATGTGCCAAAATGCGCAACTCTTGGTACACTTGCCCCAACTCCGATGATTCATTGTGATACCGATTTTTTCATTGATTTTTTTTTTCATTTCATGTTTACAATTCAATTTTTTCCGAATTTCGAAGTTATTTTCATGGCAAAATAAAATAAAATAAAATGATTGAATTTTGAACAAAAGTCACTCACATTGCGTTTTGTACTTCACTCCCGGAACATGTTTAATAAGTGGTCATATTGGGGCAAAAAAAAAAAACGTACCCTTACAAAAAATCGCAAATTTTCGAGATTTTTTGAAACGGCTAAAATTTTGTCAACCGTTGAAAATATGAATATGGTTTCTTTGGTCGAAAGTTACCTTTTTCAGTGCTCTTTCATTTGGTATATATAAGTCCAAATATATTGTCGGTGCATTAGACATACAAACGGGCGTCTTGCAATAGATATTACTGAAAAGTAGACGTAGTATGCTCCCCTTTCTGATCCAATAATCCAATGTTCATTTAATAATGCGTTAATTTAGGCAAATATATATCAAAGTGCAATGATATTTTGTACAGACCATTTTTTTTCGTTGGAAAATAAATAATTAGCAACAGTGATGGTTTTTCGTTAGCCAGCATTGTCTTTGCCTTGGCTTACACCAACAACTGGTGTATACCAATCGTTAGCCAGCTATCTGTGTGACTACATATGATTCTCACTGACGTTTATGAGTGACATACAACTCAGTGTATATATGTATGTATTAGTGCTGGTTTACACATTCGTTAGCCAGTGTATACATTTGTGGCAAATTAGCCACAAAAGCATTGTTATTCCAAAGGATTTGTTGCGTGTTCTTCGTATGAAGAGTATACAATTAATTTTATTACCATTCAATAGATGGCGATACCAACAACTTCAAACTTATGAGATCGTTCGAAAAACGTATTGTACATTTTTTTATTTAAAAAAATGCAAAAAGATTCAATTTTAATCCCGAATATTTGAAAAAAAATTCTTCGGATAAATTATAAAGACAATATTTAAAATAATTTGATTGAATTCATTTTATTAGTTGTCATGGACATGTGCAAAATAGAATTGTCAGTTCAACACAAACAATACATATACACAAACATGACATCGTATAATCCATAACAACAGAGCACAATATGCTGTGTAGAAATACTAATACATGCGCGCACTACTCAGCTTCGTCTTTGCTTGTTGCTTCAAGCGTGCATGTGATGCTTGTGAGAATGTATTGTTTGTTTTGCCGTGTTTTGCGCCGTGAAATCGATGACAACAAATAAAATGAAATCAAAAAAACTATTTTAAGTATTGTTCTAATATTTTGATTGTTTTTTATATATATATATTTGGAATGAGAATCTAATTTTTCATTCATTTCCTTTACTTTTTGCTTTTGAAAAGCAAAATGTCATTTTAACATGAACATATTTTCTCAAATGTTAACATGCTATTTTACTCGCAACACATTTTGTTTGCGAGTAAAATATTATTTTTCCATGAATACCATTTCGGCTGCAGTTAAAATGCCGTTCTGCCGTTAATTTGTATTATTTAAATGTATTTTTTTCATTTGAATGTTCTTAAAAAATGCTATCGATGATTTTTTATTCTGATGATTTTTTTCAATACTTATTTTTCCATCAAACCACTTTTTGTTTCGAATATATACTATATTTTGATAAATGAAATATTTTTAGAAAGAAAAAAAAAAATACAAAAATAAAGAAAAGATATTCATCTTCAGCGGTATCATTTATATGTCATTATAGCGTGTTATTCAATAAGAAACTCGTTGGCTTGATCAGCTGACGCGCAGAATTTTATCGCACGAATCGTACGTGTTCCAGAGTTCGAAACCATAGAAGATAATTTTTTTTTTATATTTTTACTGTAAAGTATTCATTAAGTGGACGATGAATATCTTCTCTTTATTTTTGTATTTTTTTTTTTCTAAAAATGTTTCATTTATCAAAATATAGTATATATTCGAAGCAAAAAGTGGTTTGATGGGAAAATAAGTATTGAAAAAAATCATCCGAATAAAAAAACTTCATATTGTAATTTTTTCATCGATAGCATTTTTTAAGAACATTCAAATGAAAAAAATACATTTAAATAATACAAATTAAAGGCAAAAGGGCATTTAAACTGCAGCCGAAATGGTATTCATGGAAAAATAATATTTTACTCGCAAACAAAATGTGTTGCGAGTAAAATAGCATGTTAACATTTGAGAAAATATGTTCATGTTAAAATGACATTTTGCTTTTCAAAAGCAAAAAGGAAAGGAAATGAATGAAAAATTAGATTCTCATTCCAAATATATATATATATATAAAAAACAATCAAAATATTAGAACAATACTTAAAATAGTGTTTTTGAATTCATTTTATTTGTTGTCATCGATTTCACGGCGCAAAACACGGCAAAACAAACAATACATTCTCACAAGCATCACATGCACGCTTGAAGCAACAAGCAAAGACGAAGCTGAGTAGTGCGCGCATGAATTAGTATTTCTACACAGCATATTGTGCTCTGTTGTTATGGATTATACGATGTCATGTTTGTGTATATGTATTGTTTGTGTTGAATTGACAATTCTATTTTGCACATGCCCATGATAACTAATAAAATGAATTCAATCAAATTACTTTAAGTATTGTTTTAATGTTTTAAGTGGGAACTTTTTTATGTTAATCTTTTTGGTTTTACAATTATATAATAAATTTTATTAAATACTAAATATTAGTTATTTGTTAAGTTATTAAAACTGACATTTGTCAGTGTCGCCATCTGTTGGAAAAATATCAAATTAGTTGTATACTCTTTTGCATCAAGTCCTTTGGCAGATTTTTTTATATGATTCTAAAATTCAGAGTAGATTACCTCAACGTTGATCGGAGTTCAAAAAAGTATTGAAATGTTTTAGATTTTTCTCGTAGTCATGTTAAATTCCTACTATAGAAGCGGGTAATAATTTGACCCCTTTGGACCCATGGCCAGAAACCAATGAGAGGATGTGAAGACTTCAAGTCTCTTTGAGCCGACGGTGGCGCCCCGAATTTCAAAGGGGACGTCAATGTAATTTAACAACTCAAATCGAAAATAAAGAGCGCGCCAATTTTAAAATTTGCTGTCATTTCCTCCCGTTGCCAGAAACCATGAATAATCTTAACAAAGTGAGTTTTTCGAAACTTTATACCAACAAGTGGAACTTAAAAAGTAAATTTTCAGCGCTTTATTAACCTTTTTTTTACATACAATAAAAAAATATAGTGTGTAAACAGCTTACATACATGGTTTTCTATTTTCAGCCCGTATATAAATAAATAAACGGTAAATTTAATTTAAAATGTACATGTGCAATATTTACATGCACTTTCGTTTTGCGACTTAGTTGCTTTGATGACAGAGAAAATGTGTCATAATTTTACATTAATGCGTTTTCGAACTTTCTTAATTGTTCTTCTCTCAAATTGTGTCCAAACTTATTACTTATGGTTTCGCCTTTTTTGCTTTCTAAAAAAGAACGTGTTTTGATTTCGATGTAACTAATATAATCGATACTAGACAAGAAGACAAAAAAAAAATACTCAAAACTATGAGTATTATCAACGCAAAATATTTACACAAATTCTAGATTCCTTCACAAATTAAAAAAATAATAAACATTTCAAAACGACTACTATCCTTACGATTATTATTGAACAAATCTATTTTTCTTCGCTGAGAAAACTAAATACGATAAAAAAAAATGTCTAAAAAAATATTTGACGTAAGATTAGCATTGCCGAAAATAAACTAATCATTCGAATCGAATTAACAAGATTTGAGCACACACTGACACAATAAGACACTTTTAAAATGGATTGCTTCTATTATTTTATTCTCTTTTCCCTATTTTTTCATATTATCCTTGTTGTAGTCAACATAGACGCGAACCACTTCACCAGAATATTTACGTTGTGACGGCATAAAATAGAAATCGGGCTTATCCATCGCAGTTGTTGTTGCTGCATCGTCCATCTGATGATGATTTGACCTTGAACTATTGTTACGACGACGATCTTGTGTGTAATAACCATCAGCATATGATGGTTGATGTGAATAACGTTGACCATGCGATGATGATGCACCAGCCGCTGTACGAGGCAACGAATATGTCCGATCTGTGCGCAAAAAGACAAAATAAAAAAAGAAAAGAATGAAATGCCTAGTACAATAGTAATTTGTATAAAAATGAATGATTTCGGTCTATTCATGTCACCGAACACCCGAAAAATCCGAAAACCTGTGAAAGATATCTGGCCCAACTCCTGCCCGACTCAAAATATTCTTGGGTCAGGCTCGGGCGTTCGGGTCTGTCTTTCACCGTTTGCAATCTCTGGGATATATTAACAACCAATTACTTACCATTCCCATAACGATTTGAATATTGGCCACTCGAATAGCCGTTTCCATTTTCATACGGGGACATTTGTTGACGGCCACCGTTATCAACATTATAATAATGTGATTTCATTGGAACGTGGGAAAGTGGTAATGTCTGTTGTGAACTGGCCGATGTATTCATGCGTGATCCATTTCGTTTTTGATGCTTTTCATCTGATGGCATATGCCCATCAACCGTATCAAATGCATAATTCGTATTTGCTGAATAATCTTTCCATGCGGAGTTTGGGATTAATTTATCCTGTATGGAGAAAAAAACGAAGAAAAGCATGCCATAACAATTAATGAAATTGAAATACAATCCATAAATCACCACGAATAACATTTAATTTAGTTTAAAAAAATCAGTTCGTGAACCGTGCGTGATTGATAAATTACAAAAAAAAAAGAACATACTGAAATGCAAAACAAACGAAACGAACAAAAAAAAAACGTTAAAAAAAATTAAATTCCGCATAATGATTACGCGGCAAAATTAACTCTCTTCGCATAACGCACTGCGTGCATGGCCCTGGTCAATACATAAAATATTCACAAGGTTAATTGATCTAATGACAAGCTAATTAAGAAGATTGAATGTACTCTCTGTCATTGAATCGAACACTCGAACGTTTGTGTCTATTGAATTGGAGATTTAAATGCTAAATCTCCATTTCTCACTTGATCAAATTAAAGCGGATCAATCAATCCGAAACGAAATAGCAATGCGTAAGATGAATGTGCAATTGCACAAAATAAGCACATTCACACTGTTGTTTTCAGTAAACATTTTTTTTTATTTCATTTCGAATTCAATGCAAACAGAGCTTTGCGTGCTTTATCTGTTTTTCTTTCTCTCTTTTTTTTATTTGCGCCCTAACACAAATGAATTTTTCCAAGCAAAATGTAATAAACAATTATATTATGTAACAACGTATGATGCGAATGAATATCAAGCATATATGAATTCCAAATGCCATTTTTCCGACTAAATTAAAAACTTTCTTTGCTTACACACACAAACACAACAAAAATCAACATAAATAATCCATTGCACCATTTCACATGAAATAATTTTCTTTTGCAATACATATACAATGAGCACATATGACTAATATTGTTCGTAACAAAAACAACACGAACAACACATAAAAATATAAAACCATTCAATCAACGAATGACATGAAACGAATGAATTAGTGAAAAAATTAGTTTAAAATTAAGAAAAAAAAAAAACATTTACAAAAAATAGAAATAAATATAAAAGCAAACAGTACCAAAAAGTGTATAGAGTATCGTTTAGTTTTGGTTCGGAAGGGAGGGAATTGTGTGTGCGTGTCAAAATTGAACATTTTTACAGGTTGCTTGACTGGTGACCGAAATCCTTTGGTATAGCATATATAAGCTAAAAATGTATATTCATAAACAATTCTTCGTTTTAATGCATACTCTCGTATTCAAATAACCATTAAAGTATTAGAATTATTTTTTTATTGGCCTAACAATATATTTCCGAATCAAATTAAAGTTTGAAAAAAAAAAGAGAGAATTAAATTTATAATTTTATTTTACAATTATTGGCATGTATTTGTAAATAGTTCTTTGCACAACCGTGTCGTCGACACTCATTGGCATCCCAAAAAATGAAGTATACAAAATGCAATGCCTATATTTCATTTCTGTCTGTATCAAAATGAAAAAAATGCATGAAAGTCACCTTTTGATTTCGACTTGATGACGACGTTTTATAAATGGTGCATGCGGCTTGCAATAAAGCCACAAAGACTAGAGCTGCGATCAATCCAATGACCGTATACAATCGAACTTCCGATAAATTGAAGAATGATTTTCCTGCCTCATCTTCTTCGAAGTTATCTAAAGTGGTTGCAAGTTAATACAGAAAATGCCCACGAATTATGATTAAGATTGCACTTACGTTCTAATGTGCGGAAATGCAAATATCCAGGATCGACAGTAAGTGCGCCCAATTTTGCCGATTGGATGCTATTAAGAATGGTGTCTTTGATAACTTTGCCATCTTCTTCGTCTGATTCGCCTTCTTTCAAATCATTGTTTTCTCCGCTCTTTACTGTTTGGCTCTTTTCATACGCGGCCTTATCGAATAGAACATTCATCTTTGCAATGACAGCATTTTTGTCTCTGTTTTGTTGTTGTTGTTGTTGTTGTTGTAAATAGAATTTATTCATTTTTTTAAAAATCAGAATTCATTACATTTAATCAGAAAGAACTTACTTTTCAAAGCTGCTGACTTCGGTTTCAGTATAACCGGGAATATGGCTTAAAACCCCGGCCATCGAATTGGCTATTTGTGATGCCAAACTATCGAATTCGGGTGTTCCTTTTGCTGGCGATTCAAACGATTCAGCTAAATTCATTAATTTTACACTGACCGCATACGCCAATTGACTAGGCACTTTTTCTACTGGCAATATACTATTATCGATCAATTCACGGCCACATGATTTAATGCAAACCCGTGAATCGGTCACCACCGGTGTTTGTTCATGTTTGCTCATTTTCTTATTGACGGCATTGAAACGTCCACCAAGCACCGGGAACATAAGATACAAACATTTATCTTCGGTAAATGATAAATCATTTTTATCATTTGTTTCACGTTTTCGTGTAAATTCAAGGAATGTCACACCGTTTTGAATGCGACCGGATATATTGTAAATATTTTGATGTTCATCCAATTTCGGTGATGTATAACCATTGATCCAGGTATCCATTAAGAATGGTCTGCCATTTGGATCAACCCATCCAATGATGGCATCGGTTTGTGACATTTTTTCGTCATCACTAAATCCAATTCCGGTCCATGTTTTTGTGTTTGTCGTTTGAATACGGAAACGGAACTCATCGCCGCGACCCACTGTTTGCCATGCAGCATAATATTCACAATCGAATTTTTCCGGTTTACATGTACGTGGATACTTCCAATGTCCTTCGCAATTATTATCAAGAACATTAAATAAAACATCGGTGGCTTTCGATCCAGTAGCCGCCTTTGGTTTAGTATCTTCAAAGAAATTAATTTGAGCAACACCACGCTGCGTTTTATGACCGTGATATTTTAATTCATCTGGTTGATAGAAATTTTGCATCGATGCCGATTCTTTTTCCAATCCGGATGGTGGTGAGTGGATATATTTTCCTGGTTCTTGACCACGTGCCCAAATCACATGCATCAAATCATTCACAATCGAATGATCGGCAATGTCTTTTGATTCTAATTTTCGACGGAAAATGATGGTTGTTACGCCATTCTCTTCAAAACCACCAGTTGCTGTTAAATCATTTGATCCACCCCAGAAGCTATCTTGACGTGGTGTCGATCTACCATTAAAAACATAACGAATTAGAAACGCATCAATTGCCATTTCCGGAGAGAAAGCATTCCTAATTTAATTTACCTGTCTCGTGTGTAATAATCCAAAATACGACTTGATTGATTTCTTGCCGTTCCAATAACAATATCCGTGCAATCCATTGGATTAAAGTCATGTTTTGGTGCATACTCATGCGAAACGTATTCAACATTTAAGTTCGATGGTTCGCCGGATGGTTCACCTGACGGTTCGCTTGAAGGTTCATGCGATGGCTCACCAGATGGCTCGTGTGTTGGTTCTTTCGATGGTTCACCTGACGGTTCGCTTGAAGGTTCATGCGATGGTTCACCAGATGGCTCATGCGCTGGTTCCTTTGACGGTTCACCTGACGGTTCGCTTGAAGGTTCATGCGATGGTTCACCAGATGGCTC
>NW_022197486.1:1229237-1256061 GCF_009176525.2 Contarinia nasturtii | reverse complement strand
CCTGACGGTTCGCTTGAAGGTTCATGCGATGGTTCACCAGATGGCTCGTGTGCTGGTTCCTTCGATGGTTCACCAGATGGCTCGTGTGCTGGTTCCTTCGATGGTTCACTTGATGGTTCTTCGGTGAAAACAAAATAATAAAATTATATATTTTTTTTAATTGCGTCAATATTTCTATCTACTATTATGTGGTTGTAAAAGTTTATCGGCTTTCAAAATTCATTAGTTAATTATGAAATTTCATGACAATGCTTACCGGATTTTGACTCAGGCTCTGGGGATGTACTTTCTGGTTCGGGTTGACTACCTTCTGGAGCTGAAAATACCATTTTATTAGTATTTTTAAAAGTTTACAAAATATCTGTAAGAACTTACTTGTTTCTGGCTCTGTTTCAGGTGATGGTGGTTCTGTTTAAAGTTACAGTTTTATTTTTGGAAAAGTTATTAAGGACATTTTAAAAAGCATTACGATAGAAGTTATATAGATTTTACCTGGTTCAGCATTTCCCTCAGGTTCTGGTTCAGTTGAAGGTTCAGCTCCTAATTTATGCAAATAAATCGATTCAAAATAGTTATTTAAATCATAAGACCACTTGATAAAAAATATTTACGTGGCACGGCTCGAATGTGTCGTTTTGATAAATCTCTTGCGCCTTGGAAGTTTTGTCGTTCTCTCAACGGAATAACAACACGTTTGGTTTTATTAAATAAACGTGTTCGGAAAGGTTGTGGACGAGGCGGTAAAGCCGTTGTAGAAGATGGGGGTTCTGTTGCTGGTTCAGTAGATGGTTCTATACAAATTATAATTAAATAATCATCACAAATAAAAATAAAAAAATACTATTTTCAAATTTAAACGAACGCTCTAGAATAAAAATAACATATTGCATGATTGAAAGCGTAAACGTGAGTGCAACATATTTTTCGTATTGTTTTTCAATCAACACCGTTGAACTGCATCGCATATCAAAGCAAAACTAAATTCTGTTACTAAAACATGGCAGAATAGTGGCCAGTTATCAGAACAAAACGAAACTAAAACGAAACCTTTAGTAACGAAATATGGTATCTCTTTGATATCAATATTTTATCCTTATTATATCAATCTAGAGCGTTTAAAATAACTATTTAGCTATATACCTTCTGGTTGTGGCTCTGTTTCCGGCTCCGATGTTGGTTCTTTTGATTGATGTTTGTTGGTTCGTTTTGATGATGGTTCCGTTTGTGGTGCTTCGTTCTCAGATTCTGGTTCTGATGATCGAAAAAAAGGAAAATAATTTAACATCTTACCATTAAACCTTTCAATATGTGACACGTCGATTTTCAATGTTTGGTATGGAATCGGTGGAGGGGCTCAAAAAATACAAATTGAAGCATTTTTCTCCCAATTGCAGTCATTACATTGGGCTAAGATATTACTTTGGGCTAATTTCATATAAAAAATCGAAAATCGGCGTGTAACATTTGAAAGGTTTACTGCTTAGTTGTATTTCAATGACGGGGTACTTGAAAAAATTATCTGAACTTTGAAAAATAATACCTGATTCCGGTTCAGAAGCTGGCTCGGATTTTGGCTCTGATGTTGGCTCACTTGATGGATGATGTTTCCCATGTCCTTCAGGTGCTAAATATAAAATGTGAGAAAAAAATAATCAATGATTAAAATATGTTAAACGACGATCTCATAATTAACTTCGAGGTGATTTAATTTATGTCCATTTTTGACATTTCCCATTTTGTAACGTTGTATCTTTATATCACATTGTGCGTGAGAATTTTCAATTATTCAAATTAATCACAATAAAACAATAGATTTTACCTGGCTCTTTTTCTGGTGCTTTGCTCTCAGCTTCGGGCTCTACAAATGAACGAAAAAAAATAAATGATAATAATTGAATCGTTTAAAATTCATGGGCGAGAAAATATAACATAACTTTGTTTAAATGAATATTTTTTTAATTGTGTGCGTTTAACTCACACGGAATCATCTTGCAATCCAGTAATCATAATGTTTAAAATTAAATTGTTCCTTATTGATTGCAGAAATCGTATTTTTTTCGTGAAATAATTTATTACGTATATTTTTATATTGTTTAGCAAATGTATTATTTTCATACAAACAACAATAAACTTTGGAACATTCTCGGCTCAATGCAAGACTCAACACCACAGATTTGAAAACAATTGTAACTTATTGAAACATGAATCGATGTTAATATTTAAATGTAAAGATGGAATGAACACAGACAGGAATTATATTGTTCATTTAGACAATTTGATATTTAATAATCGGTGAACAGATAATTTTAAAGAATGTATGGAGACGAAAGAGATTACACAATGAACACAATCGATGTCTGCTGCTCTGAAGTCGAAAAGACTGGTAGCTGGATATTCGATCGGGTGGTGTCTCATTGTAAACCATATTGTACAAAATTTGTGATAAATTCAGTCTGTGATCAGACGGTGAATAAATAAATAAATAAATATCAGACATGAGCAACATTTTCTCACCGTTATTTAAATTCTCTTAAATGACACTCACACCGTCACATTTTGCTAATGTATTTTTGTTTTTGTTGTTTTGAGTTTTATTTGATTCTATGTTACTCGTTTAGACTTTCTTTTAATTGCTTTCGTGCTGCCATAATAAATATGTGTTTTGTTCAAAGTTCTTTGATAAAAAAGATACGATTTCTGCCATTATTTTTTTTAAAACCAACCTGATTCCGGTTCAGAAGCTGGGTCAGATTTTGGCTCTGATGTTGGCTCACTGGTTGGATGCTTACTGCCTTTTTCTGGCGCTACGAATTTTTTGAAATTAAATGTTGAGAAAAAGTCCACAATAATATGAAATGAAAGACACCAATTTCAGTGAAATAAACCAACACGAAAAGGATTTAAATCTTCAGACAAAATATCACTATTTTAAATATTAAAATGAATGTTTTCGAACTTGCAAGAAAATTAAAATTAATTCGAAAAATATCAAATCATGTTGAATCACATCCAATCAATGATATCTCGCCCTAGATATGAATTTAATGAATTCAAATTTCACCTGGCTCTTTCTCCGGTTCAGCATTTGGTTCGGATGTCGGCTCACTAGATGGATGTTTACTATCTTTTTCTGGAGCTATGCATTTGATTTATTATTTTAATGTAAACATGAATGTAAACGCTAAGTGAAATTACCATATACTTTTGTATTCAGAAAATTATTAATTTACCTGGTTCTTTCTCGGGTTCCGTAGAGGGTTCCGGTTCAGATGTTGGCGTTCGACTGTTTTGATTCACATTTGCTTTCACTAACTGCTCCGATGGTGTTCCCTTTTCCTTTTGAATAAGCGGGAAATTTCGACATGTCGCATTAAGCTTACGTGGTCTCCAACCTAATCCGACCCATGACGTTCCATTTACAATGGCAACAATTTCAATTTCATTTTTATCTTTCAATATACGCCAATGAATACGATAGTCGGGTGAAAGTTGCTTTGTTGAGTATTGCGATAGATCAAGATCCTTTGATTTGATTGGCGATTCTAAAATTTATAAAACAAAAGGTACATTTGATTAAGATCATTTTATTTCTCTAACGTTTAGAGAATATCATAAATGAATTCATGAGCTTTGAATCGATATAAATCGAATTTCCCACGCAAATTAAACAAAACACTGAGCGAAGAAGAAAAATGTATTCATTTCAAATTTAATCTTTTTTTTTGAAAGTACTTACTTTTCGAGCAGTTTGGTCCAAACCAACCAAAATTACAGTAGCATTGACGTCTTGGCAATGCAGTGCCTTGCAAATCAATGCATTTACCCTGTGCACCGCAATCATCGTTTTTCTCACATTCGTCACTGTACTGACACCGTGATCCATAATATTTCTTATCACACTTGCATCGACTGGCTAGATATTTACCGTGTCCCGAACATGTTTCACGGAATTCTTTTCCTGTAATCAAACATATTTATTCATAGCGCTTGTATATTTATTTTGCTAATAACGCTAATACGTACGGCTTTTGATGTCAATATCAGCACATGACCAAAATCGATATCCATTTGACCATTCATCGGCTTGACGTAAGAGGCGTAGTGTGCAATCTTTGCATGTAAAATCGGATGGAAATCGTACTTCAAAGTTTTGTGCCGTCACATCGTTTCGAACAAAATCGGTGCCACCGACGGATGGAGTTAAATCGAGCACAGGACGTTCCAAGTGATCAAGCAATTGCAATCGAAAACCACCCTATGGATAAGTAAATAACAAATACCAATTAATTTGTGAATATTTTCGCTATCTTATCATAATTTTTACAATTTATCGAAATTTTAGGAGAGAATAATGTGGTGCTTGACATTGTCGGCGACAAATCATAAACAATATAACATGATTTGAACATAAGAAGAACATTGATCTTCGATCAAAGAAAACCTATATCAATTACGATGGAAATAAAGATAAGATTGCATGCATGCAAATTGTCATATATCCTAATATATAAGCGGCTTACAGCGTTTGATCAAATCACAGTTTTATTTCGAGACCATTCCATGTACTCGTTTAGCGAATAAAAATGAGCGTGAAATTTATTTTCGTAACAACTTTAATGATATTTTGTTTGACACCGTGCCAGGTGCTTGGAGCTGAAGATTGAGACGGAATTGTGTATGCTGGCAAAAAGGCAGATAAAAAGATCTGCAACAGCTGCGTTACCATTTACAATGACAGTAAATTGAATTTGTTATACATTCTTATTTTGTTTCGAACATTTCTTTCATTAAAAACCGTTTGTTAATTTTTTTTTTTTCTATATGCAAAATTGATTCGAATCCACCTGAATGCGATAGATACGATAATCAAACGTGATTGTTACGATTCATTGAATCAATTGGAGCAAACGGCATGTAAATCTGGTGCAGCTATAAAATGTGACTGGTATTATGCATCACTTTGCAACGTTGGACACCCAAAACACAAGTGCAAATCATGTGACTCAAGCCGCGATCCAAAATGCTTGCACGATGTACCGTCAATTGGATTCGGTCAATGCCTGTATGATTCGACTGACCTAGATGATTTTTATCGCTACGTGGCATGGGTATTGATTTCAAATCATTTTTCATGTCAAAATTCACGTTTTAATTGAATTTTTTTCTTCTTCTGTTTCTCCCTACCTATGCCTATATTTCAACTAATCGATTCAAGGATACAATAACGGGTGGGAATAAACGAGGAATACAGTTATTGTTTGCATAATAAAGAAACATGTAATTTGTGTATTGCAAATGGTTCGGATGTTTGTAACGGATATGAATTTCCAAAAAATCGTCGAAGATGTATACGATGTGACTGTCAAATTGTGACAGTACATCCGAAAAACGTCCAACTGACAATGAGCCAGAATCGATAGACCAATATTCCGTATGCTGTAAAAATGTTGCCGATTCATGTGCGTTAATTCAGCGTAAAGATGATAGTTTTGTGCAAAAATGCGCATCGGAAATGGTCGATGATGACAAAAACTATTGCAATAACAATCAATATCAATGTTCATTTTGTGATGGTGAACATAATTGTAATGTTAGATTTTTCAAACCGATTGTTCCATCGCAACAAACAACACAAGAAACATCGACCATAAAACCATCGAGCGCTGCCCAACATTATTTTTCACTCATCTTCATTCTCATCATTGCTGTGTATTGTAATATATTAGCATTGAAATTTGATGTAAAGCATTATAAATATGTTATTTATGTGAAAAATAAAAAAAAACTGAATCGAATCACATGCATGTGTGGGAAATAAAAAAACACACATTAAAATTCGTCCATTCTATTTAAATAAAAAAAAATAATTCAGTTGGATTTCATCAGTCTTTTCAATCACAACAGCATTTCGTCGAAAAATAAGAATGGCACAATACTTAAAATCGAAAAGAATTTTTGTAAAACTTACTCGGTGTGGGTATGCTAAATGCCAAGTAACATTAATCGATGAACCAGCCAAGAATGATGTTCGTGTTGAACCTAAAAAACCGGATAGATACCAAAAATTTCAACAAAAATCAAAATATTTTCAAGTTAACGTGTTAGACGAATGAGCATATTTTCCATATTTTATACAAAAACTTATATAAAGAAAAAAAAAGAAACCGGACAGGTCTCACACATTTTTTTTTATCTGAACATCGTTTCAATGATTTCGTCAACGTTATTCATTCAAACTAATGTAAGTATATTGAGAAAAGTAGTGTGAAAAAAAACGAACTTGATGATGATAATAATCGAAGCTCGAAATCGGTTTTTATTTTTTTTTGATTGGATGCCTAAAGATTTATTCCCAAAAGACAAATGGATGACAAAAATATTACAATAAATATCACATCAAAAACCACTGAGAGAAAAATACACACAAAAAATAAAAAGAAAGAAAGAAGTAGGGAAAAAACTTGAAACGAAATACAGACAAGATTTTTGCTGTTTAAATTCAGAAACCTGTCTGGAAACAGTTATAAAATTTAATGACAGCATTATCGAAAATTGAGCGAGAGAGAGAGAGAGAGAGAAATAGCCTAAAAATATAAACGGCCATATAACTACATACAATCAAAAATTAATAATCAAATTCCAATTCCGATTTTGATTGTTGCTTGTTTGACTGCTTGAGCACACAAGGCAATCAATGCATAATACATAACCGATACTTATTTTCCGTTTTCACATAGTGTATTTGGCATGCAAAGACCCATTTGCATTATTATAAATTCATACCACAAATATTTGTTTCATGCAAATTCAATTCACATAATTCATTTTTTATTCGGCCACAATAGCCAAATAATAATGTAGTGCATGGCGTACAGAGCAAACACTTGTTGTGTGAATGGAATGTTCAGCGAAGCGATGACAAACGGATAAAGAGAATGTGCGTTAGTTATGAATCTGGCTATTTATCGAGTGAACGAGCACACAATAAAGTGTATGTGCTATATGATAGCAGTAATTAGCATGAAAGGTGTGTGTGTGTGTGTGTGCGTGTGTGTGGTACGCATTTATGGTGTGACGATTTGACCAAGCTCACGATTCCACTTATTTATTTATTTTTTCATCAAATACTTTATAATCAAATCAATGTTATGTACATGTTTTCATTCAATTAATTCAATGTATTTTGTCGTATAAATATAATACATGAGTTACTTTTAAATGTACATGATTTGGTGACAATGCGCTGATGACGCCGACAACAAGTTGATTATTATGATACTTTTTTTTTCTCTTGCAAATATTCGAATGAAAAATTCGCTAAATTTCACAACACAATTCAATGGAAAACAAAGATAAAAAAAACGTCGCATTACACCTGAAATGCAATTGAAGTGCTTGGTCGATCGAGCGCACGATCACGGCTCAAACATATTGATTTATGTCATTAAATTCATTTTCACATTTCGTGATCGTATTTTGATGAGCGATTGAAATTTCTTGCAATAGCAACTTTTTGATAAACGTCATACTGTCGAAACGTTCACGATCAAAATGAAAAAAAAAAAAAAAAAAAAAGACAGCAATGACCGTCCAAAGTGGAAAAATGTAACGTATGCAATGAATGTGAGACGAATATAAAGGAGCTCTCTATCTGCTGAACTAGTTCGATTACATTCATTGCGGACAGGAATTCACCTTCGGTGTTGTGGTTTAAATGTGTGCTTTCTGTGCGACAAGAGTATGCACTACATTTTGTAAATAAGACCGACAAATGTGCACAAACAACATACACTTACATACATTAAATTGGCGAATCGCACGCCTATAACTGCAATTTTTTTTCTTTTCAAAAGATAATGCTTACTAATTCACGATCAAAAACACTTGACATAATTTCATTTTCAATCGTTTGCTTGGAGCACACATATTTATTTGTGCCGACAACGACGATGACGATACCGTGTCGACGTTGTTGTTGGTGTTACTGCTCAGTATGTTATTTCGTGCAGAAATTGTGTTTATCGTGCATGGTATGCACCCGTGGGCTTCGCTTAGCCTTTGAGTCAGTTGTTTGCACTACAAGAAAGCAAATAAAAAAACAAAACTTCGGACTAACAATCATTATTATGCAATACATAAGGTGTAAATAGTTGTTTGTCTTCTGAAAAGAAAGTCAAAAGCATACATTGCACTTTTCAAGTTGATTTACCTACTTAAAAGTGCTTGCATTAACAAAATAACATTTGCTTTTGTTTTTGGTTTGAATTTTGTGCGCTCATTTCACAGTTTTGTTTTCCTTTTCTGCTTACCGTATACAACATTTAAAGCTGTTGTAGATGTTGCAACTGTGTGCTCGATCGGGATTGGGTGTTTATATTCATAAATTCAACTGAATTTAATGCCAAATTCCTATGTGGCTGGCTGGCTGGCTACATAGCAACATTCAATACGAACATTTATCGCGCGCATTATTTTCGCATGCATTTTTCATTTTGGCCGTGAGATTTTTACCGTATAAAACAACCAATGGATCATGCCTTATTGCTCGAAAGCCCTTTCCGGAATTTTAATTGAACGAAAATATATATATATATATATCTCCAAGAATATTCGAGATTTTCGAGTGAATTTTATGAATGCAATACGAGAAAGAGAGCGCACTCGCCCGTACACACATTCAAGTGGTGTGTGTGCGCCTTCGTACTCAATACCCATTTATGTACAAATATCCACCCGATTCAATACAGCAGAAAATCGCGATTTCGATATTTTGATCTTTTTTTGGTCGGTGTCTTTTTTCTTCATAAGCGATGATTGATAAACAAGCGAAATATTCGATTCATACACGGAAGTATACCGGTTTTTTTCTATTATCATTTAAAACTCTAAACTTCAATTTGATTTGAAGTGGAAAAAGTCAAAGCTGACTAAAAAAACTAACCATAAGTAGACGAGAGAAAAAATGGTTCATCACTGCTGTACAAACAATTATTATCGGATTTGTTTTTCTTTTTTTGCTTTAGATTTAATTTCCCTGATTGGGCAGTTTGATTGTTCATCTTCAACTAATGATACAATGCCGTTTATCGCGTTCTCCTCTCGCAAGAGTCTTGCGGCAAGACACTTGATATATCAGTGTATGTGATTTTTTTCTCTATTCGTTTTGTTTTATATGAGCCCGAGCCGCTTTTCAATGTTATATGGTTTGGTTTTTTTTTCTTCTTTCTTTCTATTTTTCTCAATTCAATGTAATTCGCTATGCTCAGAGAGTATGGTTTGGCTTTTACCGTGATATTGTGATTGAGATTGTGTGAAATTGACCGAAATAAGTGGCCATTTAACAATTTGCATTGCAAAAAGTGTGATCATTATGGAAACCGTGAAGAATGTGCCGAGATTAGGATGAGCCGTCGCGTGCAATGTGTCGCTTCAAACAAATGGCTTCCATTACCATTTACATTCATTAAAAAATGTGTATGTATGTTTTCGTTAATTGAGAAAACAATCTCAACAATTGGCCGTGCAATTATATCGATTTGAATCCGTTGTTGTATTTTGGCCGTGGTTGTTTGCGCGCGCACATGCTGTTCAAAATAAAAAACGAATTGTGCGTCTTGTTTTTTTATCTCTCTCGACTCAGACACGTAATCGAAACAAAAACTCCCGACCACTGTGACTTGGATGAATTGTATGCAAAGTGATTATTACACCAATTGAAAATGGTGATGACATGTCAGTTTCATCAGTTTTCACGGTCAACGATCGTTTAAATCTTGCGTCGTTTGAAAGGTTGTTTTTCGTTTCCCTTCTTCATTGCGTTGGCTTACACATTAAGCGAAAAGATGAGGAAAAGAGAAAAAAAAAGATAAATCCAACCATAACAATCCAAGAAGTGAACAATAAATCCATCAATATTGCAACAAATTTACTTTTGTCGAATCATGCAACGGAAATAATCGCACACACACACACTCAAAATTGTCATGAGCATTATATTCAAAGTACAATGAAAAGATTTCATACAATTTGATTGTTATTTGAAACTAGGAATTATATGAGAAGGAATTCGATTAAAAAAAAAACAACATAAACATATTTCATTGAGTTAATAGCTCACCTTTTGGCATGCCACATGGTCCCTTTGTTCGGCTATTATCTAAAAAGTCCAGATCGTACTTCCGCGCTGGTGGATACGTCAACGCAACATGCGCACTGATCAATGGAATACAACTTAAAACTAACACAGTCAGCGTTAATGTGAAATGCTTGATATCGTTTGATTTATACATTTTTGATGATTATATTTCCTTGCTTTATTTATATCGTGTAGTTTATATTGTACACGGTCACTCAAACGCGGCTTTGCTGAACACACGGGGCGGTATAATGGCTTCGAAAATCGGACAGCTGTGCGCACACTTTTCAATTTAACGCGAAAGTGAGTGAGATGAATCTCGGTTCTTTTTCGATTTTTTGTTATATACGGCCGATTGTTTTTGGCTTGCGCTTGCAAACATGAAACGTTGAAAATGTAATTAATTATCACTAAAATAACACACGCACACACAACAATTCGTATCTATTCATTCGCTCCCCTTTCGAATTGTTTTAACAATTTACTTCACTCGAACATAAATAGCATTATTAATGAAACACGAAAAAAAAACGATTCTTTTTTATTCTCTCTGCACTAAACAGTTCAAGCATTTGATTGAAATAACCTTAACATTTATAAATCATTTGCACTTATGGGTGTAGCTGTGTGCTTTTATGTTTTGTTTCAAATTCACTTCATTTGTGTTTGCAGTTTATTTGTTTTTTGTTTTTCACTCGGTTGTTTCTTCTTTTTAGATTTTAGCACATACTTTTTTTCACTTTTCGTATGCACATTTCGCTCGTTCACCGTTTCCAAATATTTTTTGCGCCAATTTACAAAGTGATAAATTGTTTGTTTCAAGCATATTCCGTATTTTCACTGCATGTCAGTTACACTCTCTATCTCTGTCTCTCTTCCCCCCACACACACAAACACACGCGAGAGATTTAGAAGCTTAGCGAAGCGCACAATGAAGCAATATATTTTCGGGTGGAATAGTTTTTGAATCTAGATAGTTTTTGATTCTTGATTCACTTCCATTGAATGTTGTGTGCGTCGTTGCAGCCAATGTAAAATAAAATGCAATTTGAATTTTTCGTAATGAGTTTAAAAAACCGATATTTTTTTCTTCTCCTCTTCTCTATATTTTCATCATAATGGAAAATAGAAAATTGCAATTGAGATATTGGACCCGGTTCGTTTATGTATCTATGTCAGTAGATTGTAGCACCGTTCATTTAACACAATCACAAATGCGAGCGCACTATAAATAAGATTATATGTGAAAGAAGATAGCAACCCGTTGCTCTGTTCAATAATCAAAACGAAATAAAGCAATCAAAACCGAAAAAATGAAACAGATTCACAACAACTGCATATGCAACGAGCAAATAAAAAATAAAACAAGGTGAAAAAAAACGGTCGACGAGAATTGAGTAAAAGCTTTCTTCTCAATTTCAATTGCACTCGAATGTATCAATTAGCGTTTGTTAAACACGTGCGTTCGTCACTTTGCACGTTCGCGACTTACCATTCTTTTTTTTTAGTTCGTTGTCTTCGCTTGTCTGTATTTTGCGCTCTTACGTTTCGTTTTTTTTTTTGTGCGTTCACTCTATCGTGCTCTCACTGCATGTGATCGATCGGATGAGTTTTGTTGTTGCTTTTGATCGATGGTTTTTGTCACACTTTGTATGTACTTTTTTCTTTCTCTGTGTGTTTTGACTTTTCAACGCCTTTCCAAGATATAAAAGGTGCGTTACAGCTGATCCGTATTTATCTGCAAATAGAAAAATAAACGAACAAAGAGAAAATAATAATGATACTCGGCACAAATCGAAGAAAAACAGAAAGAAAGAAAACAGAAACCAAAACGGTTGTTTTTTTTTTTTCAGAATGTTTGCCAAAACGAAGAAAATCAACAATCAGGCACATATTTGTAAAGTAATTAGCGAAAGTGGTCGAAACAATTTCGCCCAAGATGGATATATGAGTCGATCGTTTAAGTGGGCACGACCCAAAAGCCACCAATTAAAGAAAATCAACACAGTCGATGCACACAGATACCAAGGAGATAGAGAGAGAGAGAGAGGAAGAAAAACACAAGCAGTCGTCTTCGTCTCGAAACATAATGACAACACCATATATGCTAACAAATGCAAGGCAAATATGCGGGATATTTTTCTGTTTATTCACATTTTCATTTCTTTCATTTTCTTCATCTCTATTTTGATATAACACAAATTAAAATGTAAGATACACAGATATAATGAGAGGATAACACAAAGAGAGTAAGCCTTCTCTGTTTATCTCTCTTTTCATCATCTATATATAGTAATTTCATCGTCGACACTTTTCCCAACTTCACTTTCATTTGATGTGTTATTTGAGTGTATCTACTATTTATGTATTACATAACTTGTATGCATTTTTGTGTTTTTTTCTCTTTCCTTTTCCGTAGATCGAGATTGCGATCGCTTTTTCAATTGACGCGCTCGCACATTTCAAAATGTCTTTGAGAATTGCAACGTTTGTAATTCCTGATAATTTTCTTCAACAAATGAATAACGGCGTTTGATGAGCGTGCGCGTATAGCCGCATTTTTTTCTTCTTTTTTTGAATTCATGTCAATTCAGGTAAATGGATTTCTCGCCGTGACAAACCAACATTATTATCTATCTATTTTGTGCACATTTCCCATTTCAAATGAGGTGAACACATAAAATACATGAGAAGAGTGAAAAGGAAAAGAAAAAGAAAAACATTTTTATCGAGAACCTTTAATGTATAAGTGTCTTGGTGTCTCATGACACTTTAAACTTGCATATACATATGCCAATTTACGAACAGGTAATCTTCCATGCCAATTGCAAGTAGATGCGCGAAGTGCATTCGTGCGCGATTACAAAATCTCTCTAAACCGCTCAGTAACGATATCAATGAAATGATTTTTTTTTTCTACATCAGCAAAATTGTATTGGAATTACGGTGCTGCGACAAAACAGTGAGAATACTACGATGGAAGATGAAATAAGTCGGCAGACGTTCATTTTTGATGATTGCATCACAGCAGCTCACCAGCATGTGATTTTTTTTTTTAAATGCATATATGAGATATGTGTTCGATACGCTAACATCATTACGTTTTGGAATGATGATGGTGCGCAAGCGAGACGAGCATAAACAGTGGCAAAGTGGGTAAGGAACTATGAATAGCTGAAGCGCTCAATATGGCTCATTACATTTTTACACAGTCGGCGTACGGTTTGCGAGGAGAGCCAGTAAATACAACTACCGCAACGGCAGTCACCATACCGAGCCCTTACTGTTTGCCCGATCGGATGGTTGTGCATAAGTTTACCGTGTTCATATAACATCAAGTCTAATGTAATGTATGTTTTGAAATTAACATTCCTTATAGGCCCATTGCTTTTCTCCCGTTTGTTGGGGCTTGTTTTTGCTCACTTCTGTTCGTCGCTGCAATTTCGTGTAAATTGAATGAATTAGATGGATTTCAATGGATTTCAGTGATCGAAGAAGAAAAATAACAAAAAAGATCGATAACACCAAAAGAGAAAGTTTTTTTTTCGTTGGTTCAGCATCAAAAACTTACACGTTTATTTCGGCAGTATCAGTCGGTACATCAGTCGCCTTATTATCCATCGGATAAATATTTAAATTAATGTAATACAGTGATAATGATGACAAAGATGACAATCTCTCGACACCATGGATCTCTCATCTGAATTTCATTATCAGCCGAGAATAGACAATTCGTCGACTTTGACAGCAACATAATTGCTAAAAATTATAATTGATATGCAAAAATATACGCATACCACAAATGAACCGTTGAATTTATTTGCACGGATGATTTTCATCTTCATTTATCTACATTTCTTGGTCTCTTTGGGCCGTCTTTCTCTCTTAATTTTCGATTTAGTATTTCTTTTCTTTTTGAGTTGTTGATATTTTTTTTATTATAATTTAAGTGAACGGTGCATAACAGTAACCATAATTAGTTAAAGCATTATTTTTTTTTGTATAATGGATGCTGCTGCTGCAGCCGTCTTCATCGTCGTCATCATCATCATCGTAATACCTGTTGCCTGTTGATATTTTGCATTAAGTATACTATTTTTCTTTTATTTTCATAATGCTTTCAGTGTCTTTGTTATTTCAAATTGTTTGTAAGAGAGCATGTTTATTTGTAATTGCATTGCATTAGCTCGTTGAAGTAAATATGTGCAGAAAGAATATGGACACAGACACATCATCAACTATATTTATAGCATCTAGAGTGTGGCTGTGAACTCATTGGATGCAAAATGAGCACAGTGCAATTTAAACTCTGTACTCTACGAATAAAACGCTGATGGTGCACCATCACAAAAGATGCGTTATTATTGTGAGTTCGTGTCTCCCCTCTATCTCTCGCGGTGTCTTATGTACCTGCTTGGTTTTTTGTTCTCTCATGACAAATCGTTGAGATTTTTTTTTAAACTGTTGTGTACATCCCAGTGTGGTGATGGTGGTTCGGTTGGTCAATGTACGTTGTGCTCAAATCGTAGGCAAACACGCGTAATGAGTGCATTCGCATTTACATCGAATTATACTTATTAGTCTCAATTCAGTTTAGCTCACTGCACTTTACTTATTTATCGACACCCATAATAAATTCGATAATGTGAATGTGAGCGCACGAGAGAGAAAGAATCAATTTTTCTACTTTTTCTCTTGTGAACTTTTTTTTTGTTTCTTTTACATCTTCCTTCATTCGACACATTTGCGCGGCATGTTGAATGTTTCTTCTCTTCTTTTTTTTCGCAGACAATACTCACATGGAAATGAAGTGTATATTGTATGTGATCTGACAGCACTGGCAGCCATATAAAGAAAATTCATTCACTATAATGTTTATTACAAAAGAAAATTCACAAATTGTAAGCGAATCGCTGGTTTGTGAAGTATATTTTCAGTTAGATTGTATTTGTGCGCATATTTTTTCCGGATCAAAATATCGATAGGTATTCGATGATGGAAGATTTGATGCCATGATATTTTGTGATATTCGGCTTCTTTGTTTTAAATAACATTTACTCACGATAGAAAAGAAACACAAACAGACGGCAAATGGCTGTGTAGTATACACTAAAATCGAATATCGCGTTGTTTCGTACTTTCCATCGGGGCCAAATTATAGTATCAATCTCTATCATATTCATGACTAATTTAACACATATTTGGATGGGTTTGGTTCAGCGCTCAGTGCAGTCGTATTCAAATGAGCAAAAGCCATTTTGAAGACATTTTTTTCCTCATTCGTTCGATTCGTTTTTCGAATAATAAACAAGCCATGTGTATGGCTATATGTGTATGTTTGAATCAAAGGTTTGGTATGTGTTATATATATTTTTTTCGTGAAACTTTCTATAAATTTAATATGCATGAATAGTTTATCGGGCATGAAAATAGATATAAATATGCAAAAGAAGAAACAAAAAAAAGAAAATATTTTTGTCATTCTTTTGAGAGTGATTTTATTTCGAAAAATTTGTTCCCAAGTTAAGTGGATCATACACAACCGTTTGTTCAAACCGATTGAATAAATTTACAGTGCTCTCACAAAACAACAGCTTTTATCAACCGATTTGATTTAGATATATTCGTGGATAGACATGTGATGGGCCGGCTGTCATCGGATCATCAAAGAATAGAAAGAAATATATAAATTTTTGGCTACCAAAACTATGCGCCACACAGTTACTGTTATATTTTAAAAAAATTATGCCACATTTGATTGAAGTTTGAATTGACTCTAATGAGGAATCTTTTTCTCTGTCTCCCTTTCCCTATCTCTATCTCTCTTTGTCTCATATTGTTCATATTCTTTGTGTCATTTGATTGAACCACATTCGCAGTGTTTTCAAACCAAACAAATAATAAAATTGACCTTCTTGTGTTTGTTTTTTCGTTGACACTTTTATTTTGTGTATGCTTCAGCATTTATCGTTCATTCGTTTTGTTATGTGTGTTGAAATGGTTCAATGAAAATCATTTGCTGTGGCTTCTTCTCATTGATGTGACATGAAATACTTATATTTCACTTCTGGTTTTTTTCTTCGCCTCTTAAAATTCGTATTTTCTTTCGTTTGGTTTTTTTTCTCACTCTCTTTTCGTTTTGATTTGTGTATTTGCTTTCGTATTGCGAGGCCGGATTTCATTTGGAATTAAGGTTTTTTTTCGTTGGACCTGTTTCATTTGATTTGCGTAATCATGTTGTTAATCATTTTCGGCCTGTTAGCCATATCAATATATTCAACATGTGAAAAAATGTGTAATCGCGCGCGCACGCATTCGCTCGCGTCAAAAGCTCAATGAGGCCCATATGAGAGAAAGATAAGTGGCATTTTTATGCGTATACCTAGCGAAATAGTTACATAATCACAAAACATACACATATATATATACACACATTGCATGATAATACTGCCGACAGGTGGTAATGGTGTTTGGTGAAGTACTTATGAATGAGAAAGTACATTTAAATGCGCGATCGCGTCCGCACATATCACGAGCAATGATGATGACAACAACGACAATGATGATGGAACTGGTCGAACGTATCGTATCACATATCAATTCATGTTTGTTGTTCGAACATATCCAATAAATGCGAATTATTTTCTTCTCTCTTTTCCTTGTAAATAACAACCATCATAACGACCCATATTTCATGGCTGTAAATTGTGGCGCGTACAATTTTTTTTCAATGCTTAAAACATTGCCAAGTGTACAAACCAAATGGACAAACCGCACGCACACGCGCGCATGGAAAGTCACCGAATCCAATCAGCATTCTAATTCTTTGAGGCATAAATTAATATTTTATAATCGATTTCACTTGTTGTTTTTATTTGTTGTTGTCGTTGCTCGTATCGTTTCATTTCTCGTTAAGATTTCATTTTTTCTTTGCTCCTTTCTGTCTCTCTGTCAACGAACAAAATTTATGGCCGATTACATGCACAACGAGATGTACGCACATACAACATAATGGCGAATCGGAAATACATATATGATATATAAAATTGGAAAACGCACCGCATAAAGTTATATGATAAATTAATTTATGATAACGATCGAGCAACAAAACTCTGTTTCGTCGTCTTGCGAAGCATTTAAATCTTTTTTTCTCTCTCACCCATAAACTTATGGCATGGACGGAGCGAGAAATGTGTGTGTGTCCACTGTCGATATGGTGCGAGCAATGCAATTGCCAGAGATGAAAACAACAAAATTACGACGCACATAAGATTAATTTATTGCCCCAATAAACCGATATTTCTTAATAATTTTTATGATTTAGATGCGAAACAAGGTAGAATTTGAACGAAAAAAACGACAACAACAACAACATTGCGACCAGATACTTGTGCAATACACACGTAAAGAAAAAACATACAAGGTTCAAGTGATTTAGTATTCACAACTGACGTGATCTAATCGATTTATACTTCCGTCCGATCGATTGCCATTCGCTCCAACCGATTGTTCAATGGTGGGCACCGCCAATCATGTGTAAATCAACTTCACAAGTGCTACAACATTCGCGTACACAAGTGTTTGATGCATGAAAATTGGCAAAGTAATTGATTCTTACATTGATCACGGTCTATTCGATCTGTAGTCATCATCAACATTATCTTCGAATCAATGGCGTAAAAATTGCGATGGGCGCAGCTAGAAAATGCCATGCCGTTCAATGAACGTCGATTGCATGTGTGCGTGTGTGTGTTTGTTTGTTCTACAATGAAGCATATGCGCTTAAAAAAAAATTATCAAAAAGTTGTCGGCCCATTTTAAGACGCGCATAAGACATGAAGCAACGAAGTAAAAGAAATAACAACACTTTTGGACAAAGTTTAGTGAGTTTGTTCTTTGACTTTGTTTATATTTAATTTTTAAATATACGTGTAGGTTGCTGAAATATGCAAGTAATTTGGTATGGGGCAAAAATAAATAAATATATCCAGTTTGTGTTGAATTAGCAATGAACCCAAGAGGCAAACAAGAACATGCATGCACATAGATGTATGGTATATGTGTCTCTTTTCTCTACGTCTTTATCGACAACATTTCAGTGCCAGAAACATGCGATATAATTGTTTATTTCTCTTTCAATCTCTCTCTCTCTATCTCTCACACACATCCTCGTTTTTGTATGTCTTCGGGTTCGAGTGTCACTTTTCAAAATATTTGCATATCTACGGCATTAGAAATGGCATATAAGTGCAAGTACAATTGCTGGGAATTGCTCAAGGTTCTTGAATCTTCCAATGGTGAATGATTCTCTATAAAGCATGAACAGCAGCAACAGCGAAGATAGAAGATTACACGATCTTTTTTTTTTCTTCCCGTGAAGAATTTAAGTTTCCTCTGTTGCTGCCATAGACACTAACTGAAAAAAATCACTTCCACGCCCCGATGCAAACGATTCAAATAAAAAAACGAGACAGACACAGATGAAAATATCATTCAAACCGTGCACGCTCATTTCTCAATCAATAACGTTGAGAGATTAAGAAGCGCAAATTGAAGTGGTGTGTGCTCGGTCAAATTAACTCAATAGCAAACACGATGTGTATTTCAAAATACACAAAGAGAACATAAAAATGGCATACAAAACAACAAGTGAACGATGAATAAGAAAATAAAATTATGAAGATGATGAGTGTGATTGTCTTCGTTTTTCTTATATTATTATTATTATTAATGGGGATAAGAACGTCACGTGAATAAAACAAACAATAATCATGATTAACAAATCAAATCTTATATGATGTTATAAACAGCTATAGACTCAATATAACTTACCAGATCGATCATTAAGTTTGCGAGTCGAAAACACGGTAAGAAATTTTTTGTTTTAATGAATTAGAATCCGCAAGAAGTCGCAAATACACGTTTCCACATACACCGACTATAAACAAATGGTGCGCAATATAACTCAATTTTTTTGATGTTCTTACTTTTTATTTTTTTTTCTCTTTCTTATTCAAATTCAATTTGAACAACAAAAAAAAACTGAAGATGATATTCTTCGTAAAATTGCACGTAACACACCGCAAATGTTTCAACTAACAACCAGCAAAAAAAAATTGTGATTCACACGAATGGGAAAAATGCACGTTCGTTAATGGTTTTGATTGGTTTTGCTGTTCTTGAGATATTGTTCTTGATTCATCAAAATGCCAGAGGTCGTTCGATCCAATATTGGCTATTTCACTTTTTTTTCCTCCTGCAAAACAAATTGTCTTAATATCGATGACACACTGAACAAACTATTGTTGGCTCAAGAAAATGCAAAAAAAGTTCATTGTCGTTCGAATTATTCGAAATTCGATGTGATTTATTGAAGAACTTGTCGAAAAGTTACATCTGAATTCGATTTCGTTGTAACTGATTCACCATCGATTAAACGGTACACACGCTTCGATTTGTACACACATTTTAGCTCGACGAGCAATTTTGACTGACTGAAAACATAAAACAGCCAGACGATCAACACGACCACGGCTGAGAGAAAAAAAAAACGATCAGCGTGCACAAAAGAAACAGAGAGCCCACAAAAGAGAGCGTGTGCGAGCAGCGCACAGTGTCATACACACATACAATACGCATATACAATGCAAAAGAAATTCATTCGTTTTATGATGGTTTTTTTTGTGTTTTTCTTCAAAGCGCTACTTTGTAGTAAAGCACATTTATTTATGTCTTCGTTCATTTGGCATACCAAAGCGGTGAGCTCCATACAATACAGCACAAATACAGGTGTAAAATGTAAACCAATACCAATGCAAAAATCATCGAGCGCTCAGCGTATTCATTCGAACGATTCAAACTCGTGGTCGACATAAGCACGGGAATGAAGAATTACTCAACACGAAGATATGTATGTATATGCCTCGCGCGCGCTTTTTCTCTCTCTCTCCCTTTTTTTAGCCTAAGATTTCTGTTGTTCTGCTCGATTCACAGCACACATACAAACGTGAATATGCTTTGCTTTTGCATAATACAATGTATTGTGGCCAAGATTATTGTCGGAATATTGATGTTACGTTCGGTTTGTTGTTGTTGCTATTATTTTTTGCTGCTTTTTATTCTTCTGGAGCTGCTGATGGTGCATTTTTTTCCCTGAGTTTACTTTTTTTTTACCATGTGTATGGCTCACTTGGTATAGATGATGTGAGTGTGTATGAGAGAGTTTTGGCGCTCACGCTCGTGCACGTTGAAGATAAAAACCAAAAGAATGTATACTAGGGTGTTTCCCAAATCTCTAAATGAGAAAATGGTACTTTTGAATTCAATGAACACAGAATTCTATATTATTTGATGGCATTTATACAACGAAGCGATTAATGTTAGCACTTCCCGAAGCGAAAAAGAAATATGAAACGCATGCAAATGTAACATATCTTAAAAAGTGAAAGTTTTTTCTTTGTCGCTTGCACATATATAGACTCTATTCGAGTGCTTTGATAACTTATTATTGCGATTCCTTTGAATTCGATGAATAAACAAAAGAAAGTATTTATGTTAAACGCATTTTCAGGATCGAACAACACAACTCTGTATAAGCAATTTTTGGTCAGTGAAGTCTGTATATAATTTGAATCAATATTAACACACAAGCAGTCCAAACAATACTGTATTGTCAATACAGATTTGAGTATATCCATCGCGACAGGCTAACAATCATGCCGTTTCGTTTGCTCGTTAGTGTTTACACATGCACAAACTGTGAGTCCGTTCATTAGTTCAGCACATACAACTTCCTTATTCAAACGGTTTATAAACAAAAAATTTGTGTGTTTACAGTATAGGAATATTTCTAACATCGGAATGCAGTGTGAGTTGTGTGTTAGTCGAATGATCTCTCACATTTTGAACGTGGTGAAACTTGTAAGAATCATTGTTTTTTTTTTTTTTTTGAATTTGCATTCCTTGCATAATTTCTATGCATTCGATTGTTAAAGTGCCAAAACATATAATTTGAATGTGTCGGCGTATTTTGTATTTGTTTTATGCTTTCGAAAGAGTTAATTTCACTCTGTTGATGGTTTTTATTTGATGGTATTCATAATACAACAGATTCAACATTCGGATCATTGTCAATCGATAACTTGCAAGAGAGATATTTTCAGTGAAACTTGTGTTCAATTTTGTTTTGTTTTGATATCAATAAAACGTTCTCAAGCTGAAACTGCAAATATTGCGATACAACTTTAGACTGTGTTAGTGTGATGTGCATTCGAGAGAGTTCTTTTTCGATTTTGAATATCACTTCAGTCGTGACCATCAATCAGGTAAGATCAAGTGTCAATTCTATCTCCGTTACAGTGCAAAATACATATTTGTGAAATCAAACATGTGTTTCTTATGTAAGTAGGCTGGTTTTACTTTTGCCTTTTGCGCTGTCTCTTTATATATTTGCTTTTTGCTTGCATAAAATTTGTATTAGTATTATTTGCAGCATGTTCTGTATGTTATTATTTTCTTCTAAGGCCGTCATTTCATAGGTGTTTTAAATTGTGCGTGTTTTTTTTTCTCTTTCGTTGCAGTTCAAAATGTCGACAACTGGTGAAACATCGGCTGCACAGTCGAAAAAGAAACGATATAAATATCAAACAAAAAAGCAACAAGAGGAAGAGGCCGAGGACGAAAACTTCAATGACAATGGCTTATTAGCGATAAAAATGCGTCTCACAACGATTGTTCGGCCGGAGTACCATGATATTGTCATACCATGGATCGAAAAGAAAAGTATCATGTCAACAAATATCAGCGTTTTGGCATCGTTGCTGTTCCTTGACAAAGTGAAGTCCGCGCAAAGCAATCGCCAATGGGACTTTTCACGAATAGAATGTATGTTAACCAAAAACAAAAATTGGTTGAAAAAAAATCGTGCCGAAGATGTGATTGAGCGCTGCTTTTATGCAGTTTTGCAAAAGAACAAAGAAAACGAGGACATGGAACCACACATTCGTCATTTTGTTGAGCAAGGACTGAGCCGAGACAATCAATTTGCCTGGCCAAACAACAATTATTTCGGCAACATCATGAAATCGTTATGCCAAAGTTATACGCGCCAATTGAAAACGAATCAAACGACACATGCAAAGAAGCGGCTGCGAAATTATTTGCAAATGAGAGCTTGGCAGTTTAATGCAGTGTCAACCGGTTTGAAGTTCGATAAAAAGGATGTTGACAATGCAATTTATTGGGCGATTCGACGCTATGATGCCATTCGAGACACACATCAGAATGCACCTCTAAAACGATACAAAAGAAAGTTGCTGCTTGACATGGAATTGTGGAAGAGGTTCAAAGCAGTTCTCAAAAGGCAAATACTGGTTCAAAGCAACTGCAATGTGGCTTGTCATGCAGAGCAAAATCGATGAGTTTCACAATTGGGCGCAAGACAACAACATCACAATACCAAAGATAAAAAATCTGTCTGTTGTTCCATTGCCAGATTATCAGCGAAAGGCAGTGTTCATGTGCAGTGATGGTTTCTACAGAATGTTGGAAGAAGAGAAGCTACTTCCAAAAGTCGAAGGTAAACAACCGCAAAGTTCATTTACCAAAACAAAGAACACTTCTGGAACCAAATATTCGATTTTGACAAAATCAATCAAATTTTGAATAAAACCAAAGCATTATTATATATTACAAGCAACCTATTAATATACAAGCAAACAATTGTCAGCAACGGTGAATCAGTATCGGTATTGTATAAATTGTCAAAACAACATCTTCAACGGTTGCTGGTGACAATTCAATCCAAGCACCAAAAGTAACCGTTTCAAAGTTTGTAAAAATTGTGCACCGGTGCTAAATTCAATCATGGCTAACTTTTTACCATCTAAAATCGTGGCACAGCTCAGCAAACGGTGTTTAAATTATAACAAAAACAATATAAATTGAAGAGAGTTTGGCGCTATTTCTGGCACGAGGTAAAATGACCGAGCATGATTTCGACATTATAGCTGATCGTTTACTGTCTAAGGTGGCCGTGTATCCAAAAAAATGGCAAGTAAACGCAGTGACTGGTGTATTGGAATATGCTGACGTCAATGTTGATTAACAACCACATGCAGTTGATGATGAAAATGCAGCGGAAATCGATGGAGAGGTTGCTCAACAACTGTATGCAGTCGATGATGAATGTGTGACGGAAATCGATGACAACAAGCAGTTCAAAATAATCAGCAGCCTCGATCATAACCAATCACCATTTTAACTCGAAAATTAATTAAAAATTAATATTGTAATTTTGTTACACTAACTGAGACTGACTGTGTCTCAGCATTTCTCAGGAAGTACTACCAAGGCTCTGTTTTTCTGTGAGTATTTTTCACTATTCGATTGCATCTATACATTCAGACGTGACAATTGTTTTTCGCTTGGGGAAGTGCTAACATCAATTGCTCCGTTGTACAAATGCCATTAACTACCATAGAATTTTGCCTACTTTGAATTAATAGATACCATTTTTCTATTTACAGATATGGGAAACACCCTAGCATACAAATCAAATATGATTTGAAACTCGACTCAAAATATGATATGCAGGTTGCAGGTTATTCAATAATATATCTCTTTGTTGCAAATCCACTTTTAATCTGGGTTTTATTTTCATCACGTACCCACACACACACACATGATGATGTTTGGCTGTAATTGTACCATTAGTTCAATTAAAAGTCACATATTTGTTAGCACACCGAAAGAATGCAGATAAATATGGAAACAGCATGCCAAATATCGCATACCATCACATTTTTTGTTGTAACGTAATAGTGTATAGACCTCATGATATAGATACATTTCGGCATATGTACTTCAATTCCAAACCATACATATACACACAATATTCTCTGCACATAGTGAATAGTTTTCTGTGGCATGCATATTTTGTTGATAGACGAAAAAGCGAACAAAATGAAGTAAAAAAAACATTCCCTGCATTCTTGGACACTTTTCTTCGCTTTTGTTTTCGTCTCGATACACTTTTTATTTCATATTTCCTTCCTATCCTTCTCTTTCTTTCTCTCTTGATCTCTCTCAATCTTCCTCGTCGTTCAAATTGAATTTCGTTCGTTGTTTGTGTTGGATAATTTTTACGGATATCTGCACAATTAACTTATCGCTAAATGTTTATTGTCTCGACTTTCAGCGCAAGTACCTCTCCAGCCATGCAGCCTTGTTACATCTTATTATTTTATTTACTGTTGCTGCTGCTGCTGCTTTATATTTATTTACACAGTCGACTCTAATGCGGTGATCGTTCATTGGCCACATACTATAATATGCATATACTTTATACTGCAATTTTAATAACTAGTGCACGAATTGTGAATGAGTTTTGAACGAAAGAGCTACAATTTAGCTCTTTTTATGCATTTTTATGTTTTTTTCGTTTCTTACCTGATTTGCTTTTTTTTGTCATAATAGTTATATTGTGCATGCACTGGCGGTGCACATTTATTGATGTAAATAGCATTGATGATGAGAATTGAGAGGTGCAATTGTGTGTTGCAATTTTTCATTAAATTTTAATTAATCTTTTGACTACCTGTCTCAAGCGCAAAGCTAAATTACTTATTTGCAATGTGTTTTCCGATATTTCAATTTAATTTCAAATAAAAAAAGTTATTGATCTGCTGGAAAACAACTTTTTAAACAAACCACAATTTTTTGTTTGTTTTTAATTTCAGTTCCGGGTGCTTCATTTGCATACACGTTGAATTCTAAGTGCATTTTCCCATATAAATAATAATTCCATATTGCGATTGCATATTGCCAATTTCTTGACATTTTATTCATATGTAAATGGAGAAAATCCATAGATTTTATGGGAAAAAGTTTTTTTTTCCTTCACTTTTTGACACATCAGTCCATTTATATTGCCATACGGTTGTATGTGCATGCAATGAGTAATAATAGGAATTCCGATGACAAATAAAAGTGGAAAAAAAGACGAGGCAGAGTGTGAGTGAGAAAAATTAATATACCTATATAAAAAATTCTGCACAAAAATTGTAAATGGCTAAAGCATGAAATTCACACATTTATGAGAGTGTGGATGTGGGTCAATATAAAAAGTAATGCGGCATTTGTCTTGTTATTCAGTAATTGAACAGAAAAATTGTATGCTATGCTACGATCTTATGCCACCATTCAGATGATTGTTATTGAAATACCACGCGCATCGAAGACTTATGTTGCACACTATATTCGTTGTACCATTGCGCTGTGTGTAAATCATTCATTCATTCATGGTTTCACAATGCAATTGACAATGTCTTCTAGTCGTCGGTACGACTTCATTTTACCCATCGTCTTCGTCATCATCATCGATGATCTTTTATTCTTTAAGAAACAATTTTCTTGCACACAAACAACTAGGCTGATTTTAGTGATTTGGTAAGCGTAATTGCAATTGGCATTTCTTGAACACAATCAATTAGTGCGAATGAAAACAATAAACGAAGCAGCATATTCTATCATATTCTTCCTTCATATATTATTTGCAAAGTGTCGATGTATCAGCGTTTCAGTTGTTGTTTATTATCTTTCTTTATCTCTCCCTTCGCATTCATACATTTTAACTTTGAGCTGTCGGAGTTTGTGACATGAAGAGAAGAGAAAAAAACAAGAATAACAACAACAGCACTGTTATATATTTCAATTAATTTATTACTAAACCGTGAAACATTTCGCTTTCTGATGGTGATGATGATGAATGGTATCAAATTCTTTTGCGCGAACCACATTCGCGCACACTTGCTAATCGAAAAATCACAGGCAAGAAATAAATACAACACACGTATTAAATACGAGAGAAACGAGCAAAAAAAAGCGCCTGACAATTAAAATGAGTTCATTTCAGGTTTAACATTTTGCTTATATGGATTTTGATTCATTGTTATTATTACCGCGCACCAAGGTGCACCAATTCATTTGGCTTAAAAGCCCCCATGAATCATTTCGGGATTTATTCACACGCACATTTTAATGTGCGTCTTATTTAGTTGTTGTGCGCGCTACCAATTCTCTTTCTCTCTATTTCGTTCATGCTATGCTTTCCAATTCAATGCAATTTCAATTTATGATCGTTGCTGTTGTTGGGAAGTTTGGATTTATTTTATTATTATTATTTTTATTCACTTTGCTTTTGCCGTCTTTGTACTTGATCATAGAGTTAAACTGCATGGTTAAAATGTTATACCCTTTTGTCGGTGTTGTTGCTTGTTTGTTTTTTTTTTTTGATCGGCTCAATCGATCGACCAAAGTTAGTGTGTGACAAAACAATAAAACAACAACAAATAACAATGTGGTCACTAGGGTGTTTCCCGCATATGCAAAATAAAAAAATGGGTATTTTCAATAAAAACAGCGCAAAATTCAGTGCTAAGTGATAACACTAACAGATTGTATCGATTGCTATTACGACTTCCCGAAACGAAAAACTCTCCGATGTAAACAATATTTTGCGTTGATTATTGTTATCATAAAATCGGAACGCTATTCATTTAAATAGAATATGAGAAATTTCAAACATGTAAATCGTACAAAAAATTCCATTATGATACACTCACAACAAGGCTCACAACTGTGGTGTTTTTTTCTCTTGTGCAAATGAGATGAGAGCAAAATTGTTTATAA
>NW_022197486.1:1192927-1229227 GCF_009176525.2 Contarinia nasturtii | reverse complement strand
TCAGGGCATTTTTGGCTGTTTGACCTGGAGATACCCAAGACATTACAGAGACCAGCGCCTGCAGCTCAAAACAATCAGTATTAAGCATCAGCTAGCCATTTAATAAAATTAATTTAAAAATTTATACGGTAACACTTTGTTACTTTCCGCTATGCCTGAAGCTGTGGTATAGTAGGCTTTGCCTGACGCACCTATTAAGTGGTGTTTTTCCATTGTAAGTATCTGATATCAACAGTTTCGATGATAATTACAGTACACGGAGCGATTGCTATTTGGACCATATATATGGTTTTTCTTGGATCGATACGTTCTGTGAATGCTATCACTTAGCACAGAATTTTACGCTCTTTTAATTGAGAACACCCATTTTTTTATTTGCAGGTATGGGAAACACCCTAGTGGTCACAGTCAAATCAGTTAATATCACGTCGCCAGTGCACGCCCAAATATGGAATAAACGTCAAAAAATATTGACCTTGACGTCGACACACACTTTTATGTGGGTTAACATTTTCAATAAAACAAAATTAACAACGACGACGAAAAAAAAACAGACAATTTTTTTACCACGTTGAAGCTGGCAGCGAATTATTATTCGTCGTCTTAAATCGAACTCCAGACATATCTAAAAACTCTTTTTTTAGTAATTTGTTTGTCTTTTTTACGTTATAAACAAGAAAATCAATCACAAAGTGAACGGACACATTTGTGCCGGAATGGATTTGCACGCGCACACTAACATACATTTTCCATCGTCATAACATACTTTGATCGAAAAAAATAAAATTGACCAAAAATGATGTGGCCCTTTATCTCTCTCTCTCTCTCTCTCGCTCGCCATGCTTTAATAAATGTGAAAATTAAGATAATAACTTACCGGATTGTTTGCGAAAAATAAACGATAGGCTTTATGATTTTTTGATTGTCTATTCCTGAACAGAAGAGTGAAAACACACTCGTTTTTCACAACGACGACCGACGATGACTTGATAACCCTATTATACAAGAGCAATTATAGGCGATTTAAGTCGTAAAAATGCTTGAAAAACGTCCATGCAACATCATCTCGTGTGAGAGCGGCCAGAGACAGAGAGCGATAAAATGTACGGTACAGGTTATTTGTTTCAACAAAACATATCACATGAGGCAATCTTAATAATTACCAATCAGATAAACAGAAAGATTGTGTTTACATACATACATCTATAAATGTATATTGCCGCATTGTTGGACTGTGGGTTGAATTGAAAAATACCGATTCGGCCAAATGGATTAAAACACACAAAATGGAAATTGGTGTCGTCAATGTCCTACAATTACTGAAAAAACAACGAAAAAAAAGCTAAACAGCGATTGACTAAAAATACCAGCGGCGCACTTGTATTGAAGTGTTATTATTATTGCATCTCTTGTCTCGTTATTCACAAGTTATCATAAAGTTGTGAAAAATACAATTTTTTGACTGAAGAATCGAGTGGATGTGTATGTAGTAAAGATGATGTTGATGATAAAATGGCACATCTTCGTTCTTTTTTTTTGTTGAAAATTGTTGTTTTTATTTTCGGCCATTCCGTATAATGTGAAAAACTAAAAATACCGCAACCAGTTAACAGTGTTAAGAATGACAGTGCGTGGGTTACTGGGTGAATCACAGATATTTTTGTTTGTGAAATGCAATGGCTTCTTCCAACCAGGCCGGGACAAATACGCGTTTATTATTTGAAAGACAAGTTTCAATTCCACCGATAAAATTGATATTCGCTAATACCGATTATATAAGATACATACAAACATTCAATTTTGGCTTTGGATTTTCACTTCTGTGCAGCGCGCATGTGTTCGTCTTGGAGCGAACACATCGAATGTAAGCGCGTGCTGTCTTTCTGCTTTTCAACCGGCTGAAACACATTACCGGACTAACTGACTGACTGAATGAATGGATTATGTGGTGATTATGAAATATATATGCACGATTATGATATTATTTAAACTGCCTAATTTGGTGTTATGGTCCGTAAAACGTATTACAATTTGTTGGCTTTTGCAATGACTGGGATCCGGTAGTGGTAGTTTAAAAGAAATAATAAACAAATTCCAAAACCTCATCGACAGATAGATAAATGACCACACTGACGGTTTGCGCAGACTACTGCACAATCGGGCGCAGTTGTGCTTGCAATTGCGTGAATTGCTTCTAGCCAATTTGGTCATTGTGTGTGATCGTTCACATTTTAATTGTTATTTTATGCACACACTGAATGAACACAAAAGACACAAATATAGGTCCACAGGCCAAAAAACCGAATTACACAAACCTCTCTCTCTCGCTCTCTTTCTCTCGAGCGCGCGCGCCACTCAATTTCAAATTCTTTTCCATCACTTTTACGACGCAATGAAGAAACAAAATAAACAAACATACCGCGAGTCACACCGTGCGCGCTAACGCTCACATAATAAGAGACAAAGATAATCAAATCATGTGGTGCAATCACGATTGATAAATTAATTCGCAAGAGTGTACATAAACTAAGTCTAAGAAAAGATTCATGCAAATTGATTAACAAACACTTTTTGTTGTTGTCTTTCTTTAATTTTATTGTCATTGAATTGCGTTCGTGGTTACGGTGAATTAGAATTTCGAAGCTCATTCAATGGCATTAAATCACAAAAGTTACGGCCTGAGAATTGCACAAGCCCAATCGATTTTGCTTGTCTCCCGTGTTTTTTTCTTGTTCTCTTTTTGTGATTCAAATTTAAAAAAAAGCTCATGAATAGAATTCGAACACTTCAAAACAAATTATTTTTACTTCTTCTTCTTCACAACATTCCAATTAAGTATATTCACCGGTTGATAGAGGCAAAAAGAAGCAATAGAGGTAAATGCTTTGCTAATGGAATCAAAGCAATTTTACAAGACTTAAACACACACGCATGCTATTGCGTTATTTCAGCTTCATCTTAAATGGAATTTTGAATGTGAAAATAGATACACCTAAGCAAAGTGTAAAACGCAAAACACCTATGTCCATGAACATCTCATGCTCAAATATGATTCTGTGGCACTGCTACCTCTTAGTTATAAATGAAATTCTTCGTTTTCTGTCGTGTTGTTGGGTATTTTTTTATTCGTGTCTTTTAGATTATAAATTGCAATTTATTTTTGTTTTGTTGTTGTTGTTACTGTTTCGATGCCTTCTCTGCAGTCGCTCAAAATGAAAAAAAAGAAGGCATTGAAGAAAACTCAAACGAAAAAAAAACTGCATAAAATATATTCTGAATTGAAATGATATCAAGAATTGAAAATCATATTCCATACATCATCATTAATTACCTGCTGCTTAACTTCTTGAATGCTAAATCAGCTCTTGATTCACACTCGGTTTTTGTGTACGTGTGTATGTGTCAGACTCGTTTTAATTTTCGTCATTTTTGTTTTTCCTTTAAATTAGCACTAAGTAAAAACTGTCGTTTATATGCGGTAATAAGGAATTTGTGCATTGGCCAAACAGCCCTGAATTCGTTCGTCTTTGAAGAGACCAGGTAACTTTTCGTTGTATTGAAATGTGTGGGGTCAATTAGTTAGACGAATACATCGCTTAAAATGCATATCTTATTTGATAAATCAAGTGTATTTTAAATGATCTCATTTAATGAATGTCAACTATTAATGTAGAATTCATTATTCAAGCTATCATGACAGTATTATTTTTTGTCGTTCAAGTTTTGGTTTTCTCTAAAAAAAAATCGGTAGCGTTCACATTAGAGTTGGAAGTTTAGTTCGCATGACCCTGATACCGACTTTTTCAAAAGTATTCATCTTTTCAGATATTGTATGTTGCCTCAAACACGTGCGTTTGCGATACGTATATGCATATTATGCGTAGTAAAATGTGCAAAACATTTAAATCGAAAACTGGAGTGCACAATGTCGAAGACCTTTTTGTTCAATTTGAATGTTCGTTCATACATTGTAACCGAATAGACAAAAAAAATAGTTACATTTTTGCTTCTTTTCCTTTATTTTGTGTCTCTCTGACTGAGCATTCGATTATTATGCATTAGCCGAGGCGTAATCACTTTAGCATAACAAATTCTCTGAAGCTTACAATTTTTGACTCCCTCTCGCTTGTTCGCTCTCACTGTAACAGCGAGTAAACATTTCACGGATGAATTCAGCAACCATAATTAATTGAAAGTTGAACGTTTTTTTTTCTTCAATCTTTCGCACTCGCTCTCGCTCTTGGGGTATTGATTGTGCCATGCCGTAGCTGGCAAGATGCTAAAATCATTACCAGAACAATTGAAATGCCATCGGAACACTTAATATGGCAGAATTTACAGTGATCAGTTTGGCAACGCATAAAATTATTTAATATTACATTTGAAATTCGATTGAAAGAGATAGAAGAAATATGTGGCATTACATTTTAGGACAGAGTAATAAAAAGCGAGAAGTTACAAAGTCGATTGAGTTTTTTTCTTTTCTTTGGATAGTCGCTGGTAAAAAAGCGTTCAACTAATCCGATAGCCAGATGAAATTTGGTGAAGTAATTTAACGCAAATCAAACGTACCAAGCATTTACATTTAAATCAATTCAAGTTTAAAATAGCCAACGGAAATCAATCATGCTTCATACTGATCAACATTTTTTTCATTTTTCACGTTTTATGTCATTTTTCTTTTGAAATATTTTACCATCGTTTGAAATAAGTAAATTTTAACGCTTTTGAGTTTATTTCCTCAAATTTATGATGAAATATTATTTGAAATGAGAGAATCAATCGAAATAAAGCGATACAATAGGGTTGTGCACCTGGTAAATTTTACCAATAGGGATATGAATCGACAACATGAAGTTTTTGGATTCATTGCGACTTATGTCAAATGTTTTCTCTTTCTTTTCACAACACATTCTAGACACACATTCAAATGTATTGGGATTCACAGTGACACAGAAAGAACGTCGTACAGTGAAATAAATTACAAAAAGAGTAATCAAAAAAAAAAACAGCATAAGCTTTTGTTGTGTGTGCAAGTAAGAACGAACGGTCCAACGATTTATAAACTATTTTTCTCAAGAAAATATCTCAAAACAAAAGAGAACGAGATAGAGACAGCGAGAAATAAAATAATATCAACTTTTGTATTTAAATTGAGAGAACGATTCTCATTGTTTGTTCTTTGGTAATATTTTGCGCAAAGAAATTTTCGACACAATACAACTGATTGATTGAAATAGTCAGCAATATTTCTCGTTCATTAGATATAGAGCGACAGATTCACGTTTAGTACAAAGAGTTGTTGTTTTTTTTATTCGAATTTGAATCTCGTGTCTGAAAGAAAAATGTCTGAAAATCAAGAAACACAAGAGACGCAAGAGGAAATTTTGGCCAATTTTCAGGTATGTTAAATACGTGTTGCACATAAATTCATACAAATGAGAAATAATTTTGATTGTGCACCACCGCAATCGATTATTCGTATTTTTCCACTGTGAGTTCCGTGTGTTGATTAGTCTATTTTTTTTATTCGTTTGCAAAAAGTACCCTTTCTCGCTCACTCTGCGAATAGGTTATGTCTTAAAAACAATGACATATTAGTTTCAATTTATTAATATTTTTTTACTCATAATCTCTTCATGAGGATTGTTATTGTTGTTGTTGTTTTTATTTTTCTTGTAACTTTCAATCGTTGTTACTACGGTTGCTTTTGGTATGTAGTAATTTTATGAAATAAGGTGAGTCGTATTCGTTCGAATTGACCAAAACATAACGAGACAAACGGTAAATGTTGATCGTGCAATGTAATGACAACAAAATCCATCAAATAAATATATCCTTAAATTTGCGAAATTACAACCAATTCGATCACACATTTATTTTAACGTATCGATGTTATTTTTAGAGCATCACTGGCATAGACGATGTGGCCGAAGCGATTTTCTATTTGGAAGAAAGTAACTGGGATTTATTGGTAAGTGCGTCGTTGGTTGTCTTTCATTTTGTGTAAATACAGTTAAGCGTAGATATAAATGACACAACGTCATTCAGTTACACAAAACACAATAATCATATGAATGTGTATCGCTACACAAACGGTGTGCCCATTTGTCACTCACTAAACCAAATCGTGTCGATTGTGTTGTGAAACATTTTTCTTTGTGTTATTTAGGCGGCAGTGAGTAGAGTTCTTCCACAAGACCACGTTGAACAACCATCTCCATACAATACGGAATCATTGAATAATTTAAACATTGCTGGTTCATCATCGAATGTAAATCGAATGCCCGCATCGCCATCGGCTCTATTGAATAGAAATATTTTTGGTTCAGGTGAGCGTTTCACTTGCGAATTATTTTTCGATTCCAATTGGAATTATTTCCAATAGATCAGTTTCTTATACGAGACGTTATTTTAATTTTTCCGCAGAACCAATGTCAGCCACAAGTTCGAATTCGAATGAATGTAATCTACAAAACATGAACGAAGATGAAGGAATGGGCGATGGACATAACGACCAAACAAACGGCGAATGCTCTGCAGCTCATTCGTCGGCAGCTAATTCACCAAAGGACATTAAATTTAATATTCACCACAAATATACGACACACAACGTTGTTGTCTCCGATCGATCCACAATAGGTTTGATTTATTCGTGATTTTTTGTTTTGTTTTATTTTGTTTCATTTATTCAAATGGAAATTTGCTTTGAATTGTCATATAATGTTAATTGTCGTTCGATAATTTAGGTGTCTTGAAAGCCAAAATATTTGAGGTCACTTCCATTCCGACGTGCCGTCAATCGTGGTGCGGTTGGGTTCAATCATCCGACAATTATGATGATTCGACTGCATTACACACAATGAATTTGTCCGATGAAAATGAATTGATTGTAAATGATATCAAAGATCTCACAGACATGGTTGCCGTTGATGATTTGGGCATCGAACGGCTTACGCGAACATTCAAATTAAACATTTTGCTTGGAAATACCAACAATACAAGACCGTTACAATTAAACTTTCCCGGCACTCGAACCATTGCCGATGTGAAGAATGACGTATATTCGGTAACAAGCATTGCCGTTCGACATCAACAATGGCACGGGTGGCCATCAGGAATATCGGATGATACAACGCTTGCATTGGCCGGCATCCCATTCGAACACAATTTAGTTTTAAACTCAATCGAAACATCGACAGATCAAATTATACCACCAAATCAAGTGGCCACAACTGAATCGGCCAGATCGAATGTCGGCAATGATCTGATTGAAATCGATTCGGATAGTTCAGTCGATGAATTTGAAGATGCATCCGATTTTAATGGGGACGATGAAATCTTTGCTACGCCCGCAACAAATCGACGACGCAACGACTTGAGTTAGTAGCAGTTTGTTTTTTCTTCATTTCGCTATGCTTACGATTATATCAAGTTAAAAAAAAATAAATATTTATATTTAAACATTTCAGTACCCGATGGCACCGACAACGAACGATGGGGATGCACTCAGTTCATACAAAATTATAGAGAACGGTATGTAATTGAAATGGGAAATGACACCAAATTCAAAATTGAATCAAATGCATTTTATTATTTGTAGATATGGTGAACCGTATCCTCATTTCTATGAAGGTACACTTGAAGAGGCTCTTGGTCAAGCTTGTCATAAGCCAGCGAAAGATGTAAGTTATCGATTGAGCTTCCGATATAAAAAAAAAAAAAACAAAAGATCGCTAATTAATAATTTATTTGTCTGTGTCATTTGAAATTTAGCGAAAATTGCTCGCAATCTATTTGCATCACGATAAAAGCGTGTTGGCCAATGTATTTTGTGATCGTGTCATGAAAAACGATACAATTCGACAGACGATAGAGCATAATTTCATTTTATATGGCTGGGATTTAACCAACGAAAGTAATAAAAATCTGTTTTTGTCATCATTGTCAGCGTGCGCTGGCAATAGCAGTGCATCACTACCGCTTCGAACAATGCAAACAAATCGTTTGCCAGCGATTTTGGTTATTTGCAAATACCGTAGTGTTTGCGAAGTTTTGTCTGTGATATACGGTGACGTTAGCATAGATGATCTTCTAAACAAATTAATGGATACGATGAAATTGTACTCGGAACAACGTGATGTTGAAGTTCGCGAAGAGGACGAACGTGCGGCACGTGAATTAATTAAAATGGAACAAGATGCCGCATTCCACGAAAGTTTGGAGGCTGATCGACGGAAAGAGGAAGAGAAAAAACAAAAGGAGCGTGCAATTGCAACGGAACGACAACGATTGGAATCGGAACGGCAAGAAATCGAAATGATACGAGAAATGAATCGATTGGAGGCCGAACAAAGTATGCCACCCGAACCAGCCGAGAACGCTGATGGCATCACAAAAATTCGTATGCGAAAACCAACCGGTGAATTTATGGAACGCCGTTTTTTGGCCACCGACAAATTGGACACGTTATTGAAATTCGTCGCATCGAAAGGTTTCCCCATTGATGAATACAAAATCATCTCGAGTTGGCCGCGGCGCGATGTAAGTTAGATGACATTTACTTTTGACACGCTTTTCAAACGTAACATTTTAATTATTGTTCAATTTTCAAATCTCGCCCCATTTAGCTAACGACATTGGATAAAAGTGAAACACTATTACAACATAAGCTTTGTCCTCAGGAAACGGTGATTTTGGAAGAACGATGATCATTGTGGACGTTTTGAAAACAGCAAACGATAGAAACCAACATTCACAAATGAAAATCAAATCCTTTATTCATTACTGTCCTTTTTTTCTTTTCTGTCAATTGATTTTTTACTGTTGAACCTGAGTGGACACGTAACTTAGTTTATAAAACATTCTTTAAGAGAGAAACAAAAAAAAAAAAAAAAAAAAAAAAAACAAAACAATATGAATTAATGATAGTAAATTTACAGTAAAAGCGAAATTTGTATTCGAAAAATGGTTTGTTTCATTTTTACGTTCATTGAACTGAGAAGCGGCTAATGAACGATGAAATTATTGCTTATTTTGTATTTTTTTTTTTTACAACAAATATTTATTATCAACCATTATCAACAAAAGAGGACACAATTTTTCATTTCTTTGTTTATCTTTGGTAATCATTTCAACATTTTCCGAAAAATTCACGAGGTGAATATGGTTTCACAAATTTAAGAGAACTCAAGAAAAATTGTGGCTTTGGTAAGACATTTTTCAAAACATACTCAATTTTGGCTTATTTCAATGGTACTAAAGGTCTGTTATTTAACAACTAAACATATGAACGAAAAGTGTAAATTATTTATTACTTAAAAGATCTACTTACCATTATCATATAAATAATGCAGCAAGACTAAAGTGTTTCGAAGGTGGATTAATATTTTTTTGATATGTAGAGTTGGCGAGCTATTGACTACGTTATATATTTACCCATATACTCTCACTTTTGTATACAAAAATCCACATGAATTGAGTATGAAAAAAAAATGTTCTAGTTTTGTCAAAAAGATCATTCATACTCACTTATGTTAGTATCATTTGCATAACAAGCTATTTCTTTCTAAAAACCGCTGATCGATCTCATAGACGCACCACATCCAATAGCGTACTCTTGGTTGAATTTAAGACAAATTGGACTGTTTGGTCTTGGGTGATTTTTCAAAAGTGTTTTCTTCAGAGATTAAATCTTCAGAGTGTTTTCATCACCGTCAATGTAAATGGATAGAAGTGACGACAAATAATATAGCTCTCATAACATAATCATATAGATTGTATGGTTTATTCAACAGAATTTATGGACAATAATATACATGATTTCAATTGTGGCCAAGTTTGAGTGATTTCAATCAAGAATAATCACCGTAACAATAAAATGTCCTTGAATTAAGTTTCCTTACTGTGTTTGTTTATTTATTTAACTTTTTTTACTTCTGTTGCTTGGATTCTTTTTGTTATCGTATTGTCACATTCAAATTGTGCTTAAATAAGTCCAACTCGGAATTACTTTTGGGAATATAACTAAATGTGATAATTTGCATGTTTTTTTTTTCTCAATCAGGCAGTAAAATAATAATGCCATACAATAATATTTTGTGAATGTTCATGAATTTGAAGAAAAAAGAGAATAATATGAAAACCCACATTGCAATGGAACTTTGCAGCATGACAATTTGAAGAAAAATTTACACAAAATATGGAATTTTAAACAAAATAAATGAAAACTCTATCGATGTAAGCTTAAATTGTTTTTAAATTTACAAAAAAAGAGAGAAAACATAATAAATCTTAACAAATAATACAGAACTGAATATGGTGTTGTTCAACTGTTGCAAGTCAGAATCGACCTTGACTGTTCTTCATTTCATTTTTTTTAGTTATTCAACTGAAGTTTAAGATTTTTATGCAATTCTGGCTTAATATCGTAGACCAAATCCAATAGCTCCTGAATCAATACTGGCCGATTTGTTGATATTGAACGATTCATTTCATCGATTTTAACACGAGTGTCCGCATCGATTTTGGCCGCAACACTTTCTTTTGAGCCCATGTGCTATGTGATAAACAAAAAGAGTGAAAACAAGTAAATATCGTGTGGAATAAGAAGAAAATTTAATTTGAAAATGTTTTCAGTGCGTAAATATGTGGATTGATTTCGACGTTTGCTTACTTTGGCTTCGAATTCTTTGAATTGGCGGTCACGTTCCAATCGATATTTTTCGATTTCCTCTTGGGCCTCCTCTTTGGCTTGCTTCAAACGACGTTGTTTGCCTATTAAACCCGTATAAACCAACATATATTAATTAAGTGCCAAACAACACATCAACATTCAACGAAATGACATATGAACAAGTGATGAAACGACATTTGAATTGAAACAATCGATACTCATGCGAATTCTCTCTTAATTAACACGAGAACATTATTTTAATTATAATATATTAAGCAATAAAGAAAAACTATTAAAAAAAACTTTGTGGGTCATTGTTGCACTTTGGATTTTGAATCCATTTATATTTGGACATTTCAAGGCCTTACATCAATGTTGCAAACACACTTTTTCAACTTTTTTTTTTGTTTCATTATTCACATTCTGCATCAATAAATCAACTATTTTAGTCAAATTACATATAACCATTTCGATAAACACAATCATTTCTAGCATTTGTATGTATAGAAGGCAAGCATACATTTTCAAATTGAATTCAAAAAGAATAAAATCTAATCGACAATGATTGTAAATGTGTCCCACATAATTGTGTATACAAAGTATCCAGGCACTTTTTTTTCAAATGCAACTACATATCTACATGACCAAAGCTCAATCGGTGGCTATATACAATTAGCTAGAGAGCTTTTTAATTCGATGATGGGAAAAAAACCAAATTAAAAAATATAATTACGTTTTCTAGCTTCCGCAACTTTTTCTGCAGCTCGTTTTTCAGCTGTTAATAATTGTTGAATGCCTTGAGTTTGGCTGGCCATGTTTTCGTTCGTTTATACTGAAAATATTTCTTTCGTTAAATGAATACCACTTGAGAAAATGTGCCTTGATGTACAAAACACAATTGAAAAAAATGAAGAGAGTACGATTCAGTCCAAAACAAAAATTGACTGATTTGATATTATATACTTCTTCTGTCTTCGTGTATATGTCACACAATAAATCACTAGTTAAAATTCATTGAAAATGATTCGTATTCAGTTTTCGTGCAATCTATGTTTGTACTGTTCTTTTCACACTTTCTCTCTTACTCGATCCAATTCACAGGCAATGACAGACAAGTATTACGTCTTAAACTCAAATTGTCGTACAAAACGTCAATAACTATGTATTTTTGTTGTTGTTACTGCTGATGTTACTGTTGTTGAATTGTGCAGAAGCATGCGCAACGTGAACGAACACCACAGCAACGCAAACACTGCGCATACGTTTTTATGCGATTTGCTCAGTGTTGATTGATTTTTTTGGTGAATTATATCCAATGGTTTTCTTCGTGTACATATGAAACTATTCGGGACTTACATTTATCAATTTGGATTAAATGAATTTTATTCAAACAAAAATATTTTCTCATTTGAATAAGGTAAAAAGAATCGAATTTGTTTTTTTTTTGTTTTCAGAAAAAAACGCAAATTTCTTCGTAGTTCCATGGTGCTGCCATCTATTGAATTTCGTTGGCATTGTATGACGCCAATTAAATGGCCGAATTTAGTGGACACAGTCATATGTCAGTCAAACTGGTAAGGTTTTATTAAATGGAAAAAAATGTTGCTCAATTCGTGTGTTCATTTGTGTGTGTTCTCTCATTTATACATATACGCATTGAATCCATATTGTAGCAGACAAAGTAGCGCAAAACTAAACAGAGAACGCTCTCATCCATTTGCTCAAATACTTACATTGTTCACTTTATATTCTGTTTTTTTTTTACTTGCTGCTGTTTCCTTCACACAAGTTTCAACAAATCATACCCACATATACCAATTCAATTCATACTGAGTACGAACAACAGGAACGAACGAAAATACGAAAATGGATGAATATGATATTACTACGCACACACAATGACGCATATACGAATTTCGATCGTCAAACGAGAAAAAAAAACTCAAATCAAAAATTACATTTAGACAAATTAACCGAATTGAAGAAAAAAAATATTAATTTTTAATTTGAAAACAGTTTCGGAGTAGCAAAAGAAAAAATTTGTTTGTGCATTTTAAAAGGCAAGAGAGAAAAAGAGAAGCATTATATTCATTTTACTCAACAAAAAAAACACATCGAAATAAATTGTCAATAAAAGTCTATGGCAGAAAAGAGAATAGAATAGAACGGAAAAGAACGAAAAAGCAGCAAAAGAAAAGTCTAAAATACAGTGTGATTTTTTACAGACTGTGCATTTGACACTTATACACATAGAAAAATTAACTATTTTGCTCATAATAATAGGTTAGATTTGCGTGATATTTTGTGGTGTGAATTTCGTGTCGTTGGTTAAGTGTGCAATATTGTCCACCTTACGATAGAATTACCGTGCATATATACATATAATCTTTTCGTTTCATTAGATTACCAAGTACTGTGCCGTAACACACAGCGATATATACATATATTTACACCATCATAAGGTATTCAGTGTGAATTTTGTAATTGAATAGATTTCGTGTGTTGTTTAAGGCAATCGAAGCGCATATTTTACGGGCCAAATCGAATTTATATGCCCAGTTTGTTATACACTATGGCGGCAAATCCATTCAGCAAATGTCGATTAGACTGTATGTGGTTACAATAAATCTATTTTGATATTAATGTTGTTGTTGTTGTTGTCGTCAATTCGTTGGATTGCCTGACGAACGAAAAAAAATATATTCCGAAAATATCGACTTCAATTCGAACAGAATAATTTGCAAATTGAAGCTGGTTTGTTTGAATGACAAATACAAATCGACACTCACACACATTTTTTTCTTCTTCTTTTCCGCTGTTCAGTTGTGGCGGTAAATATTAAATAATAAATACGGACCAAAGTGAAACAGTGTTGATTTGAAAATTTGAAAAAAAGAAGAAAGATACATACAGTGACAACACACACTCACCGAATTTGTTTTGTTAAGGTGTGAGCTAATAAATAGAAGACAAGAAAAATCGCGCGCGCGAGAAACAAAAGCAACAAACATTAATTTTAGTGCTTTTTTTCTCATCGTGTGTGTTTTGTAATTCGGAGATAATGTCGCATTCTGTGTTTCGAGATCTCGATGAAGACAAAACTAGTGGTAATGGCACACGAGGCGAAGTCGCTGAAAACAATCTCATTGTTTTTATCAAAAAAGATGGTGCTGTGCAAGTTGATCCGAACGCATTACAAGACCTTATCGGTGAGTGTAATTAAAGTGTGTTTTCAATCCAATTTTTGACTGAAAAATGTCAAATATGTGAGAAAAAAAGACTTTCGTACAATCTCCCAAACCCTTATCACTTTTTTCGGCAATATTTGGAATAATTTTTTTTTTTCGTTCATTTTCCATTTGGATTTGTAGTGAATGCCAATACAGAGACGAAATCAACGGTCAGTGTCATACGACTTGGTTCGCCGACGCCAAGCATGGAAACCAATGACGGTGAAAGTTCGATCAAACAAAGTGATGATGATGAGAATAATAAAAGTGGCGCCGACAACGACGACGATGACAACGATGATGACGAAGAGGATATGGGTAGCAAAAATAGCGGCGAAAGCAATCAAGATAGCGATCAGGATGGTGGTAGCACAGATAAAGGTTCCAAATCGAAAAAGAAGAAAAAGAAAAACAAAGTGCCCGGCATCGGTTTGACAGTTGAAGAATTTTATAATCCAGAGCAAGCAATTCAATTTGCTACTGAAATTATGAGTAAGAACGATTTGGTGTCACTGTGTACAATGTTGAATGCGTTGTTTCTTTTTTTTTGCTCTTTCTTATCGAATCCGTCCACATATTGAATTGAATTTTTGTTTTTATTTTTCCATTTTAGATATTGCTGGTATCACAAATCCAAAACAATTGAAAGCCGACTATGAGCATTTGCGATATATTATACAAAATGATCATTGTTATACACCATACACTTATGCCGATTCGTTGACTGAAGGCAAATCAAATGATTTATCTGATGGTGCAAAAAATGTATCAAAATCAAGGTTAAAAATGACTAGTACACCGCTGCCAAGTTCGACGACGACAAAAAAAGTGGGCCGAGGTGGTGGACAAACGTCAAAATCCACACCATCGAATGGTTTGGACGCATCGAATTCGTCACGATTTGACGATGCAAACAGTTCAAACGAAAATACGGGCGATCAAAATGAATCAGATGAAGAGGAAGCTGAAAGTGAATCAGACGAAGAAGATGCTGAAACTGAAAATGATCGTGATAGCGATTTGGATTTCAGTGTAAATGATTGTCATTCGAGGCGAGCGAAAAAGATCAAAAAACGTAAAATACAAGCTAAAAAATTGGCAAACAAAAAACGACGTCAAAGTACGATTGATTTTACTGGTTCGGACGATAATCAAACGCCAAGAGGAAAGAAGGCAACAAAATTACCAAAGAAATCTCTCAATACTAGTGCAAAATCGGTTGCGACTGCTGCTATAACACCATCCGCTTCGCCAACAGTTTCAAGCACAACATCAAAATCACCAGCCACCACCTCAACATCGTCTCGTTTAACGAAAGTTACATACGTAAAAGATATACCCACATCACAACCAACCACTTCACATGACAATTTAACATCGAAATCGATTGCAATTCAAAAGATTAATAGCACAACCAATACACAGATTACGCCAACATCATCGGGCGGAAATAAATCGCAAAAAGTTATAATAATGAGACATAAGGTAAGGAAAGATCAAACGGAAAATGCGCTAAGTGGTATGTCGTCTCTGTTCACGCCGGATGTTGTTATCAAACCGAAATCAAGAGCGGAAAATGTTGTTGCCACCAATAAAACTCCGGTCGTTCTTAATAAGTCATTTGCAACTTCAACGCCAAACACAAAGGTTGAATTTACTCCAAACACATTAAAACCAGTTGTGGTACAATCGATTGCCAATACCGTAGAAAATATGACAACACCACGATTTATAACCACAAAATTGATTAAATCACCGGCCATTACATTTCGCAAAATATCAAAACCGGCAATGAATTTGGAATCGGAACAAGATAAACAATTGGATTTGATCGATTCGCTGTTACAGGAAAAATTAAATAAAACCGAACCGGATGCAGCTCCGTTGTCGAGCGCTTCACAATCAAGTATTCCCGCAGACATTCCAAAAATTGTCAAAATGTTGGAAACTTCAGAAGCATCCGCACCAATTGGAACCATCGATTTAATGCAATCGAATAGTAGTTCATCAAATGCAATGTCAATGACATTTACCACAACACAATCGGCACACGACTCACAAATGTTGCCAGACGAATTGCTCGATTCAATTGCAAATGAGGACTTTTTGTCCGATGACCTGTTGCAGGATGTGGCAAAACTTGTTGGTGACAAAAACTTGCAAGAGGTAATCGATCAAGAAATACAAGGTAGTAGTAGTAGTACCACATCGATATCATCTTGTGCGGTAATATCGCAAACACAAATACAAAATGTTTCGACAATGTCAAAGCCAAATGCAATGCAAACGACTGACGCAACACCAACAAAAGTGTCGGACGAACAAAAACCGGCTGTAAATATTATGAAAACGCCAACAACACCATCGAATTTATCAACACCAACAACAAATAAAAAAGAAATTAAAGTTAAACGGGCTGATGGTTCATTTATCACGTTACCACCAATCGAAGCGCCCACAACACGCGGTGCAAAACGACGAGCCGAAACAACGCCCGGTTCCGAAACACAACAAAAGCCAAAAGTGTTCACGGTCATTGTACAAAGTGATTCGCCGATGCAAAATCAACCAAAGGGTGTGTCAAACACACCAACAAACGAATCAATAAAAGGCATACCATTTGGTAGTGCATCGAAAGCAAAACCAATTGTGGCACGTGAACGAAGAGCATCGGTGGCCGTAAAACGAGCTTCGCTCGATTCGAAACCTAGGCGTAGCTTGAGCATATCGAATCCACCGCCGGTCGCTGTACCCAATGATGATGACGATGATGACGAAGAAGATGGATCGGATGGCAGTTATAATTCGGAAGACGATCCCAATCGGTAAAAATCGCATCTCATATTGATAATAATTTGATTTTTTTCTTTTATTTTACACTTTTTCTCACTTTTATTTCTTTCTCTTCTCTAGCCGAAAAGGCACAATGTAAATATTTTGTTTTCAGTTCAGTATTTTCTCACAAAAATAAGAAGAGAACAGTTGTAGTTTGATCTGCGTTTTACAACAACCACACGAATCAAATCACGATGAAACAAATAATACTCAATATGAAAGATATAAAAAAAATGCAATGAAACAAGCCAGATTTTGCTTCCTATGTGATTATTTATTTGCGTTATGCATGTGCCAATTGAGTGCGAATTATAGCGCCATTGTTAACCAATATTCAAAATGAAAGATGAGTTGATGATGACAACAATTCTTATCAAATACACATCACCATTTCATATACCATTCAATCAATATATATATGTTTCATCAACGTTTGGATCATTCAATGACAAAAAAAAAAAAAAAAAAAACAAAAAAATTCAACCACATGAAACTCCAGCACTCACAAAAGAAACCTAACCAATAAACACAATGCTCACGATTTGTTTTATTTTTTTATGTATATTTCAGGATTTGGTGTATATGTCGTACTCCGCATAATAATCGCTTTATGATTTGTTGTGATAAATGCGAGGAATGGTTCCATGGAAAATGCGTTGGTATCACAAGACAAATGGGAAGAGAAATGGAAGAACGGCAATCCGAATGGATTTGTCCGAATTGCATTAAAAAACGACAACCATCGATTCAAGTATGTACCAAAGTGCAAATGTATTCGGAATCTGATTTTTGTAAATATTTTTCTTTAAATTTCCAGAATATATTTCCGCGTAAAGTGGTTGTGGAAAATTCACCAAAAACAAAAGAATCGCCCGTACCCAATTGTGTTGTTTGTTGTTTTAAGCCGTCGCGTTCGAATTCAATTTACTGTAGCGATGATTGTATTCGAAAGCATTCAAAAGCTGTTAGTAACACTGCATCGAGTGCAAGTGAATCGGATTCAACAACACCAACGATAAAATCGCCGTCAGAGAAAAAATTCCCTCAGCCAAAAATTCTCAGTCATATGTTCAGGGATAAAATGAATCATGTGGTCATTTACGATAAAGCAACAAACACATTTTTGACAGGTAAAAATGCACCAACACAAGATAAATTACAAAAATGGTTGGCCGACCATCCAAATCATGAAGTCTTAAAACCCGGGTCAAAAAAAGCCGAAGAATTTAAAGAAAGACAATCGGATGCATTTAAAAAAAAACAACAACAATTGAAATCACTTGCTAAAACAATGGCAAGCGAAAAAGAATTGTTTGCTGTGACACAGGCCGCAAAAATTCAAACAACATTGCAATTTGAATCGAATAAAATGGTGTATGTTAATCCAACGACACAAAAACAAGTGACAACAACTTCGTTGAAACGGCCAATATCAGCCATAACATCATCGCCAGTGAATTCCAAGTCACCGGCCAGCCGATCAGGGGAACCCATTGCAAAAGCGCCCAAACTTAGTTCAACGCCAGTATCAACGCAAAAGAGTAGTAAGCGAACGGTAAGATGGAAATCGGATGAAACGTATAGAATTTTTATTAATTTTTCATTTTATTTTAAAGCCGGATGCAAAACCACCAACTCACAGTAAATCCGCTAGTAAATCAAATGAACAGGATCGATTGCGTCAAGGTGCAAGAAAATCATTGATTGAACAATTGTTGATTCGTACAAAGGAAATAGCCGATGCAAATGCGCCCCGATTAACTGAAGGTGAAATTACGGAATTTGTAACTTCCGCCGAATTAGAAATGTTTGAAATGTTTGGTGGTGATACGAATATGAAATACAAATCAAAATACCGTTCATTGTTGTACAATATAAAGGATCGCAAAAATTTGACACTATTCGAAAAAATATCGAGCAAAGCGATTGAACCAAAGCAATTGGTACGATTGTCAACCGAAGAATTAGCCAGCCAGGAGCTGGCCAAATGGCGTGAAAATGAAACCAAACATCAATTGGAGATGATTACCAAATCTGAATTAGATATGCTTGCATGTGGTAATAGTTATGTTTTGAAAACGCACAAAGGTGAAGAGGTAATTCAAGAAAGTGGTGAACGATCAATTCCAGTTGAGGATTTGGCATCGGTATTGAACAATTCAGCGGTTAGTAGTAGTGATACAGCGATTGTGACGAAAGATAGCCGCGTTGATAAGTATTTGAGCTCTGACGTTGGTAAATCAGCATCGAAAAGTTCACATAAAAAAGATGGCGAACGTGGTCATGACAAAAAAGATCGTCACGACAGTCGATCGAGTGGTTCGTCATCGAAGCACAAGCGAAAACGTAGTCGCGAAAGACACAGTAGCCATAGCAGTCATAGTCATAGTCACAAAGATAAAAGCCACGACAAAGATCGCAAAGAACGCAGTAGTAGTGGGGGCGGCGGCGGCGGTGGTGGTGCTGGTGGCTCAACTGATAGTCGCAAAGATAAAAAAGATCATAAATCGGGCAGTAGTAGTAGTTCGAGTAGCAGCGGTCGTGTCAAACATCATACGGATAAAGATCGAAAAAGAGATTCAACAAACAAAACAAATGCAACTACACCGCAAAAACAACAAACCGATGAAAATAGCATTGCTGACAAAATTCTCAAGGCACAGTCGACCATTAATAGCATTTTACATCCCGAAGAATTTAAAAAAACTGGCGAAACAACAACAACCACGACAAATGTTAGTTCAGCAACTGAAGAAAGTCCACAATTTGTACGACAATCATCGGTTGCAGCGAATGAAAGTGATCAAGAGCCAACAAGTACCGTAACGATTCCATCACCACCGGAAGTAACATCTGAAAGGCAATCAACAACACCGCCACCAATTGAAAAACCGATTTTACCGATCGTATGGTCGGGAAGTATTAGTATGGTCGATGTTGCAACATTCCAAGTATCATTGAGTCCATTGTCTGGTAGCACCGCAATGATTGAATTTCCCAAAGAATTTGATGTTGTTGGTCGCATTAATCCGGAAACGGTTTGGGAATATCTTGAAAAAATTCGAATTAGTAAAGATATTGTATTGCTAAAATTTTCACCGCGTTCAAAGTCCGAAGACAATGAAACGGCCTACTCACAATTTATAACGTATCTAGATGCTCGTAAAAGGCTTGGCGTCATTAAGATTCCATCGAAATTGGTCAAAGATTTTTATATAATGCCATTGACTTCACACAAATCATTGCCATCCATTTTGAAAACAACGACCGGTTTCGATTTAGGCGCCGATCGCCCTGACTTACTGCTTGGCATCGTCGTTAGAAATCGTACCTCGACACAAACCAGCCATCTACCAATTCCACCAAAGCATCGTCAACCAATACCATTCATTGGCCACAAATCAGCGGTAATAAGATTTTTTCGAAAAAATAAATAAATTTTTGTTTTGTTTTTACGATAAAAGGTGAATGTGATTGTTTTTATTTGTACATTTGCAGATGACAATTCCAGCTAAAGAAGCCCACTATACTCCGCCATCTAGTCCAAATATGAATATTCCTGTGCAAACAATCAGTAAGCAGGTGATAAAATCAACATTTTCTTCAAGTAAGTACCAAAACAACGTCTCTTGACAATTTTCATTTCGTCATTTTCGTGAAACTTATTGATCTTTTTTTTTCTCGATGAATTCAGATTTGGACGATGATGAACCATACTCGCCGGGCGGAAGTGATGACGACGATTTATCGCTTAACACAATACCAAATTCGTATATGTCAAGCACAAGCGGAATCGCAAATCCAATTCCCGATTATTCAAAGCCGATCGGCACAACAAGCTTTGACAAACAGCAATTGGAAGAACTGAATCGACAAATTGAGGCGGAGAAAAAAGAAATTGCAATGATGCATTTACAGCAAACGGTTGACATCGATGAACCGTATTCACCAACAAGTTCTGTTTCACCGCCAATTAATCAAAATCTTTCGGATGTCGTGTCAAACATTTCAATTCCGGCCAATTTAGCTGATATTTTAAAGAATGTTGCTTCATTTGGATCGACAACAACAGCAAATCAAATTCCATTGAATCAATATACGACGAGTTTGATGGATACCAGCGATGAATATGTACCGATGGCACCGGGTACATCAACAATTAGTTGTTATGCGCCCACACCATCATTACAACTAACTCAACCGAATGTTGATGCAGCGGCCGCATCACAGCCCAGCAAATTGGCAATGCTCACCGACGATGAACTCATGAGATTAGTTCCAGACGAAATTGATTAATTGTGCATGCATTTAATAGAATTTTTGCATGCGTTTGGCTGCGATTTTAACGATACATCTCAATGTATAAGAAAAATAAACACAACCAAACACAAAAAAAAAAAAAAAAAAAAAACAAAAATCAGAAGAGAAAAAAATATCATTTCCAACATTTATCAATAGATTTATTCATCCAACTTTTCTCTCCCAAGCTTATCATTTTCATTTTGATTTAAGTTTTATCAACAACTACAAAAATCAATTTCCAACGCAATGATCCTAGAGGATAATTTTGAATTAAGGGAATAATTTTAGTGAAATTATTCTTAACATGAAAAAAAAAATTAGAAAAAAAGGAAATTCTTTGAAAATGAAATCTAATAGTGAATCTATGATGTTTAATGCGATTGTGATATCGAATTAATAAAAAAAAGTGGAAGCATGAAACATTTTGAAAATATCAAATTATCGAATATGACGGACAGAAAACAAATGAATGAAAGTGAATGGTGGCAACAGAAAATAATCGAAATTATTATCAGCAATAAGCGGAAAAGTAACATTTTTTTAGTTATTTTGGAATGTTTGTTGATAATGCTATGCATCCTCGATTCCGAACAAAAAAAATTTTCTGAATTTTTTTTTCTTTATATACGAAACTGAAAAATATCACTCCGAGCATTTGAAAATTGTATACAAGGGAAAAAACACACACATTTTAAGTGCATTTTTTTATAATAATTTTCCTTTCTCTCTTTTGTTTACAAATAAAACAAATTCAAATCGTAATAAAACTAAATCGATAATTCTTTTTATCCAATTAGCATAATTTGGACTTGATTATTATTAAGAAATAAATTTAATGTGTAAATTAGGCGTAATTTCCTTTGAAATAAATACCCCAATTGGCAAACAAACCGTTCAATGCTTATATTTCCAAAAAAAAAAAAAAGAATGCCTACAATAGATATAGTATAGATTTTATATAGTGCCATCTGTTGGTATGGCGAATAAATCAATGGAATTCCATGAAACGGGTGACGTTGCTATGCGTTGATTAGCGCGCAAACGGAATTCGCTCTAGCGTTACATTCTGCTACATTTTTTTTTTCTTCCACTGAAAAGCGGCGGTACAGAGAAGTCGTTTGTCATTCGTTGTCATTTTGTCGTTGAAACTAGCAGGAAAAATCAAATTCAAATTTTTTTAGCTGTGTGTGGTTTTTTACAATAGATTCTACTGATAAAACAAAACGGTTTTTAACAGTTTTCTGTACTGGTGATTGTTTTTAAAGGATTTAAATTTTTTCTTGAATTTTAAGGTAAGTGCGTATTATTTATTTGCGTTTTTATTCGTTGTCGAATCGTATAAACACATGGTGCAAAAAGATAAACGGAGACACTTTGTATGGTTTTTTTTTTTGATGACAGATCAGTTAAGAGAGCGACGCATTTGTAAAATGGATAATTTTGAACAGTTGAGCAACACTGAATTGCGTGATCAATTGAAAGCACATAATCTTGGAAATTTCCCAGTAACCGATACAACACGAAATGCATTGATCAAGAAATTACGAAATGCCTTAAATGGACCGGCACCAAAGTCAGTCAAGGCTCGACGTGAGACGCTTGCCGTTGTTAAAAATGTATCGGCCGAAGAATCGGAATCGGATGCTGAACTGAAGAAAATCAATAAACCGAAAACGGTTAGCAATCGTCGGGCAACAATTGCAGCGGGTACAACAGCATTAAAATCAAGCGTCAAACAAACGGCTGAAGTGGTTGCCGATACGGCTCCAGTTTCTAAATCAAAAGCAAATGGCGTTGTCAACGATAAAACTCCGGTTAAAGCAGCTGCACCACGTAAGTTAATTTCATTGAATGTTTAAATTCAAATTCAATCTTCGCCATAACACAATCGATTCGATTTATGAATGTTAATTTTTGTTTCGTTTTTTTTTTTTTTTAATTTAATTTTGGTTAGTTCCATCAAAGTCACCGAGTCGTAAGGCAGAGTTATACTTTGACGATGCGTCTGACGATGATTTGATTGCGGCCGCTGCTGAGTTCGAGAAACAAGCCAGACGTAAGACATCGCGTACATCGCGTTCGCCATCATTAACCAAAAGCTCAGTGGTTACAACATCGTACAAGCACACAATTGAACCATTGGTTGAACTAAATGATGATGTTATTTTGATCAATGATAACAGTGATGCTGAATACAGTTCAGAGATGCTTGAGAAAATCCGAAAGCCAAGCACACCAACCACAAAAATAAATCCACCGGCCGACAGTCGGCGTAAAACAATGCAGTTGGGCCCATCGATTTCGACAAATTACTCTAGCATCAAAGCCACCGAAAAGCCAATCGAAGATACTGGAAGCACATATCGACGCCGATTCACAACATACGCAACGCCAATGGTAACAGCAGAGGCAAATACAAAAGGTTTGAATGAATCGCACGATGATTTTATGAACAAAATTGAGGCACCGTTTTTGAGCGATTTCACCCGTCGTTTGGCCCAACTCAAAGCCGAACAATTGCCGGGCACTGAAAATACATACGATTACAGATCGCCAAAGTCAACAACGTCGGCCTACTTAAATGAATATCGTTCATCGATTTATGGTAGTGGTGGCCGTGTTGGTGACCGTTATCGAGCCGACAAACCAATCACATCAACACTCAAACAACAAGAAAAACCATCCAAGCTATCAGCTTTAGAGAATAGATTCCGTTTGCCATTGTTGATCGTATTATCTATTTTTGTCGTGGTTGTGGTTTATGTCTTTCTATTTTCATACTATTAATCATATTCTTTCTCTTTTTCTTTGATAAAAAATGATTTACGATGTCAAGAGATTTCTTTTTTTTTTTAAATTGGTTTTATATCTAAGCTGCCGTTAAATCGATCAAATCAAAATGGAAATGATCAAACTAACAAATGGAAAAAATTACACAAAAAAAATACAAAATAGTTTTTAATATTACAAAATCTATCTATATATATGTATATCTAACCATGACAAATCTTATTTGATATAGGAAATAAAAAATGTTATTTTATAATTCTTTCATATGATTATTATTATTTTTTAGTTCGTTTCTATAATAACAAGTTCTAAGTTTTCGTGAAACAATTACACAAGAGATTTCAAGTGTTTACTTAGATTTTATAAGCCACTTTATGTATTCATTCGAGTATTCAGTTCAATAAAGATAGAAATTATAAACAAGCAGAGAAATTGTCTCGAGAATTGCGCATTGATGTTTGTGAATTTCATCACAACATTCAACAAGTGTTGTGATTCACCCTTTATGTTTGGCTTCTTTTCGCTCATCATATTTCACGTATTTGCTTGTATTGTGAAATTGGATAATTTGACGTTTTCATCTCTGTGTGAAGCGGTAAGTTATCATTTTGACAGCGGTGCGCTAGTGTCTATTGTGAATTGTCAACACACACACAACATTCGGTATGAATGTTGATTTATATTTTCCACATTTACTCCACGAAATCAAAAGCAAAAAATCGAAAAAAGATTGCAAAACGAACAGCAATATTGTTGAAAAGATTTTTTCTGTGATAAATTAACAAATGTAGAACAAATATCATTTGTTAAGATTTCAAAGAGTTCACTTACTTCATTTGTGTTAGAAACGAAGAAAATCCATGAGAGAAAAACGAATTGTTGTTTATAAATAGAGAGAGAGAGAGAAAGAAAGACAAGTAGAATATGGATCAATTACCACGATTTTCCCGTTCATTACGTGCGAGTCTTAGATTGGACATTCAAAGAAACGCCAACTATCAAGCCGATCAAGTGGTGGTAAATTTGTGGCATGAAGAAAACGAGAGAGCCAAGTATGACCATCTATTTTCGATTTCTATGTGAAATTTCAACATATTCTTGTCGTTTTCATTTCACAGAACCATTTCATGGAAGAAGTTTAAAATGATGGTACAGCAAAAATTTGCGGATGATACAAATAAATTGAATAATGTCACCAAACAATTACAAAATCTATGGAATTTAACGCGAAATCTTATCGGTAATTGACAAAGATGTTGAACATAAAACATTAGCTTCAATAAAATTTTCAATTTTTCACATTGCAGGTGATGATGAGAATGCCGCTGTTATCGATGATTCGGCAATATTTCTGTTCCGTTTCTTTCTTGATGTCAGCATTGTAATGGTTCGACATTTAAGCGAATTGAAAGTGATATTTGGTAAAATAACATCACAGCATGCAAATAAAATTTGTTCGATGGTATGTGATTTAAAAGCCGTGCTCAGCGATGATTTATTACAAGTGATACGCGATGAGGTGAAGCATGAAGAAAATGGCAAAGATGAAGACGGTAAAAAGGCAACAAAACGTTGGGGCAATAATATAAAAATACAATTACCAAATGGTGTTGAAACTGATGCCGACGAATCGATTGAAATGTTGCAAAATTTCGATGTCACCGAAGCTGATGATGAAAAAGATGGAAGTGCTGTGTCGGCGTCATTTTCAATGCGATACGATGATATCAAACCGGCGGCACAGCCAAAGACCACATTCAATCGAGCCTGGTTATTGATGCACGTAAGCAACGAAGTGGTCGAATCACTGTTGTCCGTGCTCAAATCGAAAAAGTCCAACAATGAATTGCAAAATGAACTGATAGAATTGTTGGGTTTTGATAAATTTGAAATTTTGGAGAATATTCTTGAGCATCGAAAGGAAATTATCAAAAATATTGAAAACGATGACAAAGTCAATATGATGTACGAACGTGCTGCGGCGGCCGAACAATGTGGTGTAGCAAATCGCACAAAATCACAACCGGTTGTTTCATCTCAGGTGGTTGTTCAGTCGGAACAAGAGTTGAGCCTGTTGAAAAAAGTGCGCAAAGATGAAAAGAAATTGCGAACAATATTCACGGCACAAAAAACGGCCATTGAAAATGAACTTGATGACAACGATGATGGCAGTTATGATTATGTTGCATCACGACTTAAATTGCAGCAACAGCAGCACATTTTGGACACCATTAAGAATCAACCGATTTTACCGAAAGCGAAGAAAACATCCGATGCAATGAGCTGGCTAACACAATCATCGAGGAAAGTAACGTATCCATATGTATTTGATAGTCAAATGGAGGCACGTACACATGTTGGATTTGTGGCCGGTTCAAAACTAGTACTGCCCGAGTCGGCATTACGAACCGATAATAAAATGTACGAAGAAATCAATTTACCAGCAAATACTGCTGCGGTTGACTTGAAAGTTGGAGATCAACGCATACAGATCGCTGATTTAGATGAAATTGGTCAGCTAGCTTTCAAGGGAGTGAAAGAGTTGAATCGAATACAAAGTGTGGTTTTTGAAAAAGCCTATCATTCAAATGATAATTTATTGATTTGTGCACCAACGGGAGCGGGAAAAACAAATGTTGCTATGCTTACAATTATCAATGCTATTCGATCGCACACCGATCAAGGTGTTATTCATCGAGATCAATTTAAAGTTGTCTATGTGGCACCGATGAAAGCATTGGCCGCTGAAATGGTGGAAAATTTCGGAAAGAGACTTAAATCATTGGGTAAGATTGAATCATGAATACATTTTTTTTTGTGTTTTGGCCTCGATTGCAAGAATTGCTTATCAAACTTAAAATTAATTTCAAGAAAAAGGTATATCCAGAAAAAAAGAAATGCATTAATTCGTTTTTACCGTGAGTTGGCCGACATATATGCGTCAACCATAGATGATGACGGAATTTTTTTTAGAGGGGTTGATGGCAAAATTTCGTAGGGGGTCCCTGATGATGTCACCAATTTTTAGAAAATGAGGATAAAATCGTCTTTTTTTTGCTCTTCACTTTTTTGGCGAAAAAGAATTTTCTCGGTCAAAAAAAGTGAATAGCAAAAAAAAGGTCCAAATTCCCATTAGTGTAAAAATCAGTAAAGAAAGCAAGGTTTCTATCTCTGATTGCTTCGTCTTCATTGCGGAAATACAGCACCATAGGAGCAATATTTATTTGTTGTTGATTGTTGTCGAAGAGGGTTTAGCGCATACAAAATACAATTGGTCATAGTAAAGAATTATCATTTCCTACGAAATTCTTAAGTTTTTAAAAATATTTATAAAATTTATTCGTTATTCGTTGATTTGATTCCATATTTTTGCTTTCAATAGGAATTAGCGTTCGAGAATTAACGGGTGATATGTCACTAACCAAATCGGAAATTCAACAGACTCAGATGTTGGTGACGACGCCCGAAAAATGGGATGTGATAACACGTAAAGGAGCCGGCGATGTTGCATTGATTTCGCTCGTTAAACTGTTGATTATCGATGAAGTGCATTTGTTGCATGGTGAAAGAGGTCCAGTTGTCGAAGCATTAGTTGCACGTACATTACGGCTCGTTGAATCCACACAAAATATGATTCGTATCGTTGGTTTATCAGCCACACTGCCAAATTATATTGATGTGGCACGTTTTCTTCGTGTCAATCCAATGGTTGGACTATTCTATTTTGATGGTCGTTTTCGTCCCGTTCCACTCGAACAAACATTTGTTGGTGTGAAAAATATCAAACCGATGCAACAATTGGCCGATATGGATACAGTTTGCTATGAAAAATGTGTTGAACAACTAAAATTGGGCTATCAAGTGATGGTATTTGTGCATGCACGTAATGCAACCGTTCGAACAGCGAATGTTCTTCGTGAGATGGCCACACAAAAACAGCATTTAACTCTATTTGCACCCGACGAATCGAAGGATTTGGGATTGGCAAAGCGTTCAATGGCAAACAGTCGAAATAAACAACTAAACGAACTATTTCAATACGGCATTGCAATGCATCATGCTGGTATGTTACGCACTGATCGTTCAATGGTTGAACGATATTTCGGTGAAGGTCTGATCAAAGTGCTTGTTTGTACAGCAACATTGGCATGGGGTGTTAATTTACCGGCACATGCAGTTATTATCAAAGGAACGGAAATTTACGATGCAAAACATGGTGCATTTGTTGATATTGGTATATTGGATGTGTTGCAAATTTTCGGCAGAGCTGGACGACCGCAATATGAAAAATCTGGTCTTGGTATCATTATAACGGCACATAATAAATTAACACATTATCTGTCATTGCTGACCAATCAATTTCCCATCGAATCGAATTTTATCGAATGCTTGGCGGATAATTTGAATGCCGAAATTACGCTGGGAACGATTTGTAACATTGACGAAGCCATCGAATGGCTTAGCTACACGTATTTATTTGTTCGAATGAGACTGAATCCACAAGTATATGGTATGACTAAGGGACAAATCACTTAAAAATTACTTATTAATTATTATTGATTGTTTTACGATTATTTTCCGATTACTTATCGATTATTTTAAATTTTATTCTTTTCTTTTGTGATTCTCCCCTTAGGTATGACCTATGAAGACATAATGGAAGATCCAACGTTAGAGCACAAACGACGTGCATTAATTATAACGGCCGCACAAAGTTTGGACAAAGCACAAATGATTCGATACAATGTGCGAACGGGCGATTTGCATGCAACCGATTTGGGTCGAACGGCATCACATTTTTACATTAAATATGCAACCGTTGAAATATTCAATGAACATCTAATGGATGTCATGTCTGAACCGGAAATTTTACATATGATGTCATTGGCACAAGAATTCCAGCAGCTCAAAGTTCGTGACGAAGAATTGGACGAATTGGAAGATTTAACGAATGATTATTGTGAAGTGGTGGCAAAAGGTGGTGCCGCCAATATTCATGGAAAAGTAAACATTTTAATGCAAACATATTTGTCACGTGGTCAAGTTCGATCGTTTTCACTTGTATCCGATTTATCGTATATAACACAAAATGCGGTGCGTATTGTTCGTGCATTATTTACCATTGAATTGCATAGAAATAATGCACTTTTGGCCGGACGACTCTTGATGCTGAGCAAAATGTTTGAACGACAAATGTGGGATTTTCATACGCCGTTGCGACAATTTACGCGAATCGGATTTGATATGATTGAAAAAATTGAGGATCGTGGTATCAGTGTGATGGCATTGCGTGATATGGATGCCAAAGAAATTGGTGACTATTTACGAAATCAACGAAATGGTGCATTCATTGGAAAATGTGCGGCCGAATTTCCAATTATTGAAATTGACGCTACATTGCATCCAATTACACGAACTGTGTTACGTATCCGAATTTTTATTCGTGCAAAATTTCGATGGAACGATGGTGTTCATGGTAAATTTGCGGAACCATTTTGGATATGGATTGAAGACCCTGAAAGCAATTACATTTATCATTCGGAATATTTTCAATTGACGAGAAAACAAGCATTCTCCGATGAACCACAAGAATTGGTTGTGACAATTCCATTGCGAGAACCATTACCACCGCAATATTACATTCGGGCAATAAGCGACAGATGGCTGGGCAGTGAAACGTATTTCGCATTGAGCTTTCAACATTTAATCTTACCCGAACTGCATCCACCTCATACTGAATTGTTACCACTTCAACCATTACCGGTTTCCGTTTTGAATAACAAAAATTATGAATCATTGTATCCATTCACACATTTCAATCCAATTCAAACACAAATCTTTCACTGTCTTTATCATAACGATACAAATGTTTTGCTCGGCGCACCCACCGGATCGGGAAAAACGATTGCTGCGGAAATGGCAATATTTAGAGTATTCAATACATATCCAAATGGAAAAGTCGTTTATATTGCACCACTGAAGGCTCTGGTACGTGAACGTATCGAAGATTGGAAGTATCGATTAGAGCAAAGGCTCGGCAAAAAAGTGGTTGAATTGACTGGTGACGTAACACCGGATGCTAGAGCAATACGCGATAGTCATGTCATTGTAACGACACCGGAAAAATGGGACGGTATCAGTCGATCGTGGCAAACACGTGAATATGTCAAAGATGTTGCTTTAATTGTTATCGATGAAATCCATTTGCTTGGCGAAGATCGGGGTCCAGTTCTTGAGGTTGATTTTCATTTTCGAATTTAATTTTTACGTTTTGTTTTTCTTAATTATACAATTACTTTAATCATTACATCATTACATTGATTTCAGGTCATTGTTTCTCGTACAAATTTCATTGCATCTCATACAAAACGAACATTGCGTATTGTTGGTTTGTCAACGGCATTGGCGAATGCACGTGATTTAGCCAATTGGCTTGGAATCAAAGACATGGGATTGTACAATTTTAAACCGTCCGTTCGTCCAGTTCCGTTGTCGGTGCATATCAGTGGATTTCCGGGAAAGCATTATTGCCCACGAATGGCAACAATGAATCGTCCAGCATATCAAGCAATTCGACAATATTCACCATGTACGCCGGCTTTAATATTTGTCTCGTCGCGTCGTCAAACCCGATTAACTGCACTCGATTTGATTGCATTTTTGGCGGGCGAAGATAATCCAAAGCAATTTATGCATTTGCCCGAACACGAAATGGATCAAATATTGGAAAATATCAAAGATTCAAATCTCAAATTAACGCTTGCATTCGGCATTGGGCTTCATCATGCCGGTTTACATGAACACGATCGAAAAACCGTCGAAGAATTATTTTTACATCGAAAAATTCAAATTTTAGTTGCAACAGCAACGTTGGCATGGGGCATTAATTTACCCGCACATTTGGTCATCATCAAAGGAACTGAATATTATGATCCGAAATTGAAGCGATATGTCGACATGCCAATTACTGATGTACTTCAGATGATGGGCCGCGCTGGACGTCCACAATTTGGCAATGAAGGTATTGCTGTTGTTCTTGTTCACGATGTGAAAAAGAACTTTTACAAAAAATTCCTATACGATCCATTCCCCGTTGAATCGCATTTGCTAAATGTTTTACCGGATCATGTGAATGCTGAAATTGTTGCGGGTACTGTACAAACCAAACAAAGTATTCTCGATTATTTCACGTGGACATATTGCTTTAGACGTTTAATGCGGAATCCAACGTATTATGATTTGGCCAGCATCGAATCGCAAGATGTAAATCGATTTCTATCGAATTTGATTGAAACGGTGCTACAAACACTCACCGATGCGGGTTGCATTGAAATTGATTCAGAAGATTCAAGGCATGTATATTCAACATCAATGGGACGTATTTCATCGTATTATTATTTATCACATCAAAGTATGCGACATTTTGCCGACTGTTTACACAATGACATGACATTCGAAAATGTTCTATGGGCCATGAGCAATGCATACGAATTTTATTCACAACCATGTCGACACAATGAAGATAAATACAATATGTAAGTGTTGCTAGTTTTAATATTTGGTTCTCTTTTTTTTTTTTGAAGATTTGGAAGATCTAAATCTCTTTTTGCCTAATATTGATTACAGAGAACTTTCGAAGAATTGTCGTCTAAGTGTCGATCCGCTAACATGTGATTCGCCACATACAAAAACATTCTTATTGATTCAAGCCCATTTTTCACATCTTCCACTTCCAAACTCCGATTATCTCACCGACACCAAGTCGGTTCTCGATCAATCCATTCGGATATTGCAGGTAAATAGAATCCCATTTCATAAAAATAGATGAAACTTATTTTTAACAAAGAAACGAGATCTGCTTGCCAGGTTTATGGTTTGAATCAAACTAACCGAATTTTCTATCACATTTCAGGCAATGATTGATATTTGTGCTGAGAATGGTTGGTTAATTTCAGTAATTCGAATCCAACAATTAATGCAATGCATCATCCAAGGACGATGGTTTGATGAATCACCAGTTCTATCGTTACCATACGTTGAAGAGGAAAATATTCCATGTTTTAAGCGAATCCATCTCAAGTGAGTATTACTTGATATAATTGATGTCCACCTGGTCTTGGACTAATTTTATTTTCCATTGCAGAGAATCAATTTTGACATTACCAACACTAAAGGAAAATATTTTCAAAAATTATGAAATATTGGCCGGCCCATTGCGTGAAGATTTTGAAGAAACACAAATTGAACGAATTTATCAGGTGCTACACACATTTACACAAAATTTTCTTTAAATTTGATTCAAATGTTTAATGTGTGAACTTTTTCATTTTTGTAATAGGTATTATGTGATATGCCAACACTTGACATTGATCTATGTGTAATTGGTCAGCTACACAATGAAACCGATGTTGTGCAAAATGTAAAGGTGCCAATGACCAGAGACGACTGGATTCAAATTCATCAAAACGAGGTTTGTGAACTGCTTTTCGTGCGTTTGGGATCAATCAAAATGTAATATAATTGTACGAATTTTTTAGGAGTACACGATTCAAGCGAATTTTCATAGATATGTACATCGATCGGGCAAAGAGCGACATAAAACAAATTCAATTATTCCAAAAGTGCATTGTCCAAAATTCTCAAAAATCAAAGATGAAGGCTGGTTCTTAATATTGGGCGAACCAGGTCAAGCTGAATTAATTGCACTGAAACGATGTTCTTATCGTAATTCGAAAAGTATTCACTCGGTTACATTCATCGCACCAGATAAAATTGGTAATTTATCCCTCTTCACCGATCAATTAATACGATGCCACTCAGCTCATTTTATATATTTTTCTATTATGTTCGCAGGTCGATATTTGTATACTGTTTATATTATTTCGGATAGTTATATTGGTTTTGATCAGCAATATGATTTGCAGTTTGAAGTCATAAACGAAAAAAAGCATGACCATCATCAATTCATGGAATTGGACTTTCCAAAAATTGTTTAAATAATACCAGCAGAGAATTTCTATCAACGATTACTATTACAATTATTATTAATTTTATTTATTTTTATTCCATAATTTGGATCTGTATGCCAAGCATACGTGCAGTATGCTGCCCGAAGGCCAATTACAATAAACATATAAATTTCTATGTTTGGTAAATAAATTAAATAAAAATAATCTAAAATTATATCGTTAATTAGTTAAATGTCTTTGGATGTTGAAACTTAATCGACTTTAGTTTCGTCACTTTGTTTATTTCAAATTTCATGGTTATGATTCAGAAGCTATGACATGATTCAGACCTTCTTATCTTTTCAGAAATTTTATTTCAGAATTTAAGGACACCGATTGCCAACGACATTTTCTGCAAATTCGATAATGGTCGTTTTTTAGATACAATTGCTATCATTGACTACACAGAAAGAAATATTCGAGTACGCTTACTCGCACTTGCGGTGTTAGCAGAGAGTCTACCCTTCAAAATGAGTTACGCACTCTATCTGAGTGAACGCATCGTAGTGGAAGAAGTGATACATGTGTAGTCATATGTACGTTGAACGCATGCAGCTTTGACTACACATGTTTTTCTTCTTTCACTATGATGTGTTCACTTGGATGAAATTAACACCAAAAATAGAGTAAGATAGAGTGCGTAACTCAACGGAAGACAGATCCACAATCGTTTTCATATGTATAGACTGTATTAAAAGCTATAACGTATACGTAAAAGTAAGTTTACAGTTGTTCACATTACTCGGATTTTCCCGTTTCATATATTTTGGCAATTTTAAGTGTATTGATTAATGCAGTAATTCTGCCTTGAAAAGATAGTTTAAATAAATTGGCTATATTTATTAGAAGCAATAATTTGACATGATTACATTAGATGTTACATAATGCTATATAGACATTTCCCCTGTGGACTGGTATTTCTTACAGAACGTAACGACAACGTTCAATTCATCAATCACTGTGATACATTGAGTCATCACTGAAATTGAAGCATCGAATATATTGTCTATAGGCATCTCTTTTCCACGCATTTTTTGTATCTATTTCATTTGTTTCATTAGCAATTCGTAGCTAGCAATTGCTTTCTTAAATCCTGCATCAATAGCATTAGTTTTCTTGTGCTTGTTAAAGAATAAAAATATGCTCTTTAAGCATCATCTCGAAAAAAAAAGAGATTTTTTTTTATCAAAATTTGTTATGGATTTTACGACCACAGCGGCAGTCTATGAATGACGATATGTTCGAAAAATTATTAATTTTAAAAAACTGTAAAGTGTGACCAAAATGAATTGTACACGGAAAAAATGTTTTAAAGTATATTCTGATTGATTTGATTTTTTTATCAAATAAATATAAAAATTGAAATCATTTGATTTGAAGTATACTATTCAAATAAATCAAATCATTTGATTTGATTTAAAATATACACGTCCATCCAAATAAAATCAAATGATTTAATTGATTTGAATTGTGTATTTCAAATCATGATTTTTTCCATGATTTGTTGATTTTACAAATCATTTGATTTCAAATCTGAAAGCCCTGCTCTTTATATCCCGGTCTCATTGAGTCAAAATCTGCATCACGAGGTTTGAAAATGGGGATTTTGGCATCATCTTTAACAATACGACTGAATACATTGAAGAATGTTTGAGGCAATCGAAAACACTGTAGTAACGTAATTTTGTGCAAGACATGTGACATATCAGGCGTTGTAGAGGGGCCCGAGTATAGTCAAGCCTCATACTTCGTTTTGAAAACTTTGCTCATTTAAGAAAAAAAAATGACTTGATAGGTCACCTCTATGAGTCCATTTTGGAGTCAATATTTTGTTGATTCAAATATGCTGAAAATTGGTATATAGGGGTTTTTAGGCACCAGAAAGCCGAGACTGACGTTAATTTTGCGATTTAGTAACGTTTTGATACGATTTCTATACAAAAACTGGCAAAAATGGTCGTTTACTTATTTTTTTCCAATTTTTTTTTTGTTGATGTCGATTTTAGGGAACCCATAGTCTCATAGTATTTGACCCCAAATGGGGGGATCTTACTTTTTGTGAAAATTGGCTCGGAGGGCATCTGGGAAAAACACTTTCTAAAGGTTTTTTGGCATGCTGAAGCCGAATTTTTGGGTTTTAGGTAAAAAAAATCATGGGTTAAGGGGTTATGACCCCTGACCCCCTAGGGGGTGAGGGGAAGTTGGAGGGCAGCTGACCCAAAAAATTTCTCTCATCATTCTGAACAACTTTGTAGAACATAATTTTTTGATCCGATGATAAAAACGACATCAACAAAAAAAAAAATGAAAAAAAAGAAGTAAACGACCATATTTTTGCCAGTTTTGTACGGAAATCGCATAAAAACGTTATTATATCGCAAAATTGACGCCAGATTCGGCTTTCTGATGTCCAAAAAACCCTATATACCAATTTTCAGCACATTTGAATCAACAAAATATTGACTCCAAAATGGACTCGTAGAGGTGACCTATCAAGTCATTTTTTTTTCTTAAATGAGCAAAGGTATCAAAATGAAGTATGAGGCTTGACTACACTCGGGCCCCTCCACAACGCCTGATATGTCACATGTCTTGCACAAAAAAAAAGTTTAAATTATTACTACAGTGAAACCAAGCGCCCAATTACTCTGTGTATTAAGAAATAAAGGAAAAAATATAGTTTCTTAAAAAATATATAAATTTTTTTTTGTATGACTTTCACCAAATGTGAGTACAGTAAATCCTGTCAATAGCGGAATCCCACGGGGACAATTTTTTTCCACTTTTGACACGAATTCCACTAAACTCAGATTCCATTAATAACAGGTTTTCACGCCAATTCAGAAATGGTTTTCCATTATTGAGGGTAAATTTGAAAAAAAAAAAATCGAAATTCACATATTTTTATCATTAATTTTTCAGGGGGTGATTTTGAATCGAAAAAAAAATTGACTTCCAAAAAACAGCTCAAATATCCCTAGCAAATCGAGAAAATATCTCTCGTGTTCGAAAAACCCTAGCAAATAAAAGAATTTTCCCCAAATTTTTTCCACTATTGAGGGTGAGCGTTTTCTGACTATTTTCCATTATTAGCAGGTCATTTTGTATGGACGAGCTCAATGGCGGAATTTTTTTTCCACTATTGACAAGAATTCCACTAAAGTCAGGTTCCGTTATTGACAGGTTGTTGGAAATAAAGTAGATTTATTATGATTGTGAATCGACAATGTTGATAAGAGCGGTCAGTGCTCTTAGGTCATAGCAAAAGAACAATGGTATATTAATTAAGATGCACTATTGTTAATTAGATACGCATGGTAATTAAAAATGTTCGAGAATGAATTTCAGTTGAAAACAAATATTGAGAATATTGAGTATTGTGTAAATGTTATTTTCGATATGAGATTTATTGTAGTGGGAGCTAAATTTGTAGATTATAAATCATATAAATATGGAATCA
>NW_022197486.1:1089567-1177927 GCF_009176525.2 Contarinia nasturtii | reverse complement strand
GATGTATGGTTGGAAAGCCCTTGGGCTATAGATCAAGAAAAAATATAAAAGTTTGAAAATCGGTCCACCTGTCTTCAAAATATGGTCCTTTCAAGAAAAGGGTCAAAATTCAGTTTCATGACCATAGATGGCATTAAATGAGGTCATTGACCCTTATAACATCGATATTCTTATTCTAGAGCTCAATACCTTTCCAATGATACCTCAAACGTCGAAATCGGTTAATCCGTTCGAAAAATTCATTATTTTAAAAATTTCATATGAATTTCTATGAAAAATCAAAATGTCTGGCCGCGATTTTGCGTAGTTTTTTCTGATCTTTCTGAAAATTTTAATAAAATACAAAATGAACTACGTTTCAATATGTTTCTTATGTGAAGAAACTTTTGATCGTACGTACGTTCTCCAAAGAATTTGAAAAATATATATATGTTCATTTCTATAGTTGCACAAAAAAAAAAGAATTGACCGTCCGTACGGGCACTAATGTCGCTCGTGTTTGTACGGACATTATGACCGTCCGTACGTAATATACTTTAACTGTTTTTGACCGTCCGTCCGGGCACTTATGTCCCTGAGCCAGATTTGACCTGTACATAATCAATATTGAGTGTACAAAATGAATTCTGACCTGTACATAATCAATATCGATTGTAAAAAATCAGATTTGACCTGTACATAATCAATATCGAGTGTACAAAATCAGATTTGACCTGTACATAATCAATATCGAGTGTACAAAATCAGATTTGACTTGTACATAATCAATATCGAGTGTACAAAATCAGATTTGACTTGTACATAATCAATATCGATTGTACAAAATCAGATTTGACCTGTACATAATCAATATCGAGTGTACAAAATCAGATTTGACCTGTACATAATCAATATCGTGTGTACAAAATCAGATTTGACTTGTACATAATCAATATCGAGTGTACAAAATCAGATTTGACCTGTACATAATCAATATCGATTGTACAAAATCAGATTTGAATTGTACATATTTTGTACATTTTTCTACAATATACTTCGTTATAATAATATGGATAGTTAAAAAGTTGGCCATTATCGGCGAATTCAAAAACTGCTATAAAAATTGGACTGGGTAAAATTTGAGTACTCGATTGAAATTTTGCAAATCTAAATACAGATTTGAATTGTACATATTTTGTACATTTTTATACAATATACTTTGTTATAATAATATGGATGATTAAAACGTTGCCCATTCGCGGCGAATTCAAAAACTGCTATAAAAATTGGACTGGGTGAAATTTGGGTACACGATGATAATTTCTCAAATCTGATGGTTGATTTGAATTGTACATATTTTGTTCATTTTAACGACGTATACACTGGAGGTGTACGAAAGTTGAAAAAAAAAATCCGTAAATCGAACTTTTTTGATTTTTGATCTTTTGGCTCCAGATAGTGACCCGATGAAAATTTTTCAAATCTGATGGGTGATTTGAATTGTACATATTTTGTACATTTTAACGACGTATAACTTTGGTGTTGTACAAATTCGGGTAAACATTTTCCGGGTTTTGATATTTTCAATTTTTAAAAATCCAAATTCTGAAAATTTTTTGTTGGTACATAATCATAATAATTGTTGTACATAATTGTACATAATTAGTACATTTTAGTAGTATATACGATTTTTCGAAAATTGACATCGACCGGAAATTGACTACCTATCCAAAAAGATCAGTAAAAAAGACGAAAAAATATAAGAGACTAAAAAAATTATAAAATTTATATTTTCCATATGTTGCTTGATGTATCATTTAGTTTTGAAATCAATTTTGGTTTCTACCATGAAATCTTTTTTTTTTCAGACACCAGAGCTCAATCCATAGAACCAATATTTGGAATATATTTCAAACATAAAATAAATATAAAATTCGGACCCTCTAATTAGACCCTTAATCAATTCAATCTTCTAGTTAGGAAAAGACATCATGATTTTCTTTTAAACAGCTTTTTTAATTTCCCGGTATCGGTATCCTGACGCAGTTTTCAATTTTGATTATTGAAAATACTTTTTTGTTCCCTACCATTGATGTCATTGTTAATATTGAATATTATTTAAATTATTTGAATGATTGCGGAATTCCAAGTGAAAAATCATTTGGTTTATTTCTTATCATTTCTCTCATTGTTTTGGTTTTAGTTTTTCTCAATTTCACCTTATTGCATACATCAAAAATGGTTTTAGGAATGTTGACGTTACTGTTTAAATTTTCACTTTCATTCGCAGTAAACTTTATGAGCCGAAGGCACAATTCTATTATCTGAGTGCGTAACAATTTCACACACACTCACAATGGCACACCGTTTTCAATATAATACCATATGCCATAGGTAGAACAATTGTTGCGAACAACACACATCCAATTGTTTTCGAATGAAATCGAATGAAAAAATTTCATTTTCTGTGTGGTTTACCGCTGCAATAACAGTATGAGTCGTGATTGTGGCGGGCAATTGAGTTCATTTTACTTGAAATATGGTAAAGGAGACGAAACAAGTCGATCACCTGTTTGTTCAACGATTGAGATGAGTAATGTGTGCACATGAATATGATCTTTTCTTTCTATTTTGTGCGCGCGCACACGTCTTCTGTCTTCAATGAAAGTATTTTATGTAAATTTATTCGCAATGTAAATTAGCGGTACAACAAAAATATAGTCAAAGCCGTACGGTCGGTTGAGTGCAAGTTTTAGTGCACGCCGCTTAGATTGTCATTTATCATGTTGTTTGTTATTTCTGCGATTCATGTTCACGGAACGTGATTAAATGTCATTAACTTGTGCGAATGCAACGACTCTGGCTAAAATGAGACCGGCTGTCACTGAAGTAATTAATCCAATGCCTTTTTTTCTGTTGATTTTCCTTGGATAAAAGATCTATATACTTTGAAGATCTTACTTCCAAAAAATTTTTAATACGAATAATTTGAAATTGCTTTGGCAGCACATCATTTTTGTCAACAAACTGTGGTACTTTCACATTAAAGATAATATATGCAGTTTTTCATACATGTTTAGCATATGAATAATTTCAATTTCCAACGATCAGTCGACCGATCGAGCAACGATCTACGTCTTCTAAATTTGGTAATTTGTGCATTGTTTTGATGTTATCTTTAGTTGCATAGAAATTAGAAAGAGAAAACAAAGCGAGAAGGCCCATCAAAATATACAATGTAATGCATAAAAATATGCATTCAAGAATGAGGGAAGTGTTCAAGATCAAATGTTTGTTTTCTTTTCGATTTCAAAACAATTCGAGCAAAACCCAACAAAACAGACGATAGAAATAAATTATTAAATAAACTAACGCAACCGCATTAAAAATAATAATGATATCAAATCAAATTAGTAGTCGAAGAATTGGCATTTATCTTGATTTCGTGTACGTTTGTAACTTTAAGACAATTTGATTTGTGCATACAACAAAAGGCAATAAATAATGTTATAAATCGTTCAGTTCAATTTGCCAATGAACTTAACATTTCACTTGCTCGTGTGCTCGCACAAAATACGACTCTTTGTATTTTGTCTGCCTATCTCTCTCTCTCTCTCTCTCTCTCTCTCTCTCTCTCTCTCTCTCTGTTTATTTTTCCATTATCTCGCATTTTCTTTTTGCTTGCATATTCGCATAAGCTGCCAAACCGTTGAATTTTCGACAACAACAACAAATTTCCATCATTGAACATATAAAATGCAAAATTATTGATACAAATAATGCAAACCAGCCAACGAATGCATGGCATAGTTAGATATCGTATATTTGATCTTCAAGTGGCAAACACCACATAAATTGATCAACGAAAAATGAGTGCGATGAACTCGGAAAAATAGTTTCAAATTTCGCATATCAGTTTTCTCATGTATGTGTGTGTGTGTGTGATAGAGAAAGAGCCATTTTCTTTTCAGCGGCTGACAAAAAGGAATCAATTTCACGAAAAAAATAATCGCTCACTTTGACACCAAAAGAAAATAAAATGAAAAGAGAGAAAATGCAACCGGAAGAACCGTTGCAACTCAATTCAAATGAGTTTTCATTTTGAGTAATTGCCGCTTAAGTAATTTTTAAATTGTCTTCACATTATTTCATGATTACGGTAATTTGCATCATTTGAATGAATATGCGATTGACACGATTTTAGTTTCATTATTAGTGCCGTACCATAGAAATTTTCTATTGAACACTTCAATCATATTCCAAATATCCAGTAATGAAATCGTTTGATGAAGTATCTTGAAATCTCAACGCCAAATACAGACCAACGGTTGAAATCTCAATGGGAAAATCAGATTAGAATAAGAAACAGAATAAAAATAACTCTTGTGGAAATAATTGCGCCTATTTAGCATTTGAGGCATGTAACTATCGATTTTACATTGCTGCAGCTCTTCGACAGCTTGGAAAATGAATTTCTCTCATTTATTGGAACAATTAGCATGGGAAAGGGCACACATTGTTTCAAGTTAAAGTATAGCAATTAGGTAAATGCACTTCATTTAAAAACTCAATGAAGATTGAAAGTCTTTCAATGAAAATCTCTTCGACAAAAACAAATTCAAAAAAAAAAAAAAACTGACAGAGTAGTGAAATGAAAAACAAACACTTAATGAATCAATTGCATTCTCCGGTTAAAAAGAAAATATGTGAAAGAATGATCGGAAGAAATGTGCATCATGTTTTCCCGTTTATATAATTTGCATTTGGTTAGGAGACATCTTTATAATCGATCTCGTGTGATACGATACATGTGTGAAACTCCATTAGCATAATATTTTCTTTTGTATTTAAAGCATCCACGCAGCACCCAACAAAACAAAGGAAGTACAATGATTTTTGGATTGCGATGAATGCAACAGCAAGCGCAAAAAGAAATACACCCAACACCCGATGTAAGCGTAGAAGTAAATCATGCAAAATTATGCGGTAGCATAAGTTATTCCCATCATTTGAAGCACGATCATCACTCAACAGTGAAATATAATGTGGATTTTAAGTGGAGTACTGCTAGTTTGTTCAAATGTGACGATGAATTAGAGCAAAACAATGAAATAAGATTTCAAATTGACAATGCGCGCGTGTCACAATTAATTTGTGCACATATCAATTTGATTAATATTCAACTTCCTATGTATGACACACAAGAAGCTGTAATGATATTTCACAGATTGTAATAAGACAAAAAAATTGGCATTAAAACGGGGATATGGGATGCCGTGATATGAAATCTGGAGGAAGCAGTACACTGTTGTTATTGCTCTTTTTATTTTATGCAACATAGTACAGAACGTGATTCCAATCTTGATGAATAATTGGATGCGCATTGTAAACACTACACACACTACACGCAGATAATTACAAACCACCAAAAACGGAATTGCGCATGGTATTTCTTCGTTGAAGTCGACATTGTCGTATTCATCTTTTTTCGTTTTTTTTTTTCATTTCGCCAAAACTATTGTTATCCATCTCGTGCAGGGAAACGGTTTTTCGTATTTTGTACGTTTGTAATCTGTGTGTCTTCAGTCACTGAAATTACTTTCAACACATGTGACTGAATGAACGCCACCCGCTATAAACACCCATTATCAGAGCTATTTGTAAAAGTAATTACAAGCATTCATATTAGTATACAAAGTGATTTTCTGTTTGCATTGCAATGAATGCGGTAAATTTCCATGAAACGAAACAAACAAACAATCTGTGTTGAGATTTCCAATCTACTTGCATAATAGTATTATTACTGTTATGGTTAACATTCACGGAAGAAACGCTTAATGGCACTCACCTCTGAAAATGATCTCGTCGTAACCTTAGCTCCTTTTATTGAAATCATTTCCGTTTTCAAATAAAATGAACAGATACAATTTCAGCATCTCAACACCTACGTTTAGAATCAACAAAATGTTGCATTTTTTGGCACTTCTTACTTTCAATCGCATTTGATCACAATTACCTTTTCGGTGTAGTCTAAATCGAAGAAAATAAAGTCAACTATGATTGAATAAAATGATTTTCAATAGAAATAAAATTACTATTTGAATGCCCTAGAACTTGATTTTAGTTTCTCGACGTGGAATATATTTATACCAATTTTCCAATTATTTTATTTTCAATATTTTTAAAATATTCCCAATAAATATAAAGTCAAGTTTTATATTTGGCTGTTCCCAAGGATGCCATCACTCGATGAGCCTAGCAAAAGGTTAATGGTGATGTCAATGAATTTAAAAGATTAGTCAAATCAATTACCATGCTTATAAAATCTAACACTGCTAACATATTTACGCTTTGTTGATGCAGACGGCAGCGGCGTCTATATAGCAGCCAACAATTTTCATTTGTTGTGATTTTAAATTGATGCTTGTAATTTAAATTGTATTGTTTATTTTGCGCGATGTTTTCCATTCATTTTCATAACACCTTTTACTACACTTTGCCTTTAAATTTTCCCAGCACTTTCATCGGCATCGACATTAAAATGTTGAAGATACGGTGAACCGCTCCATCATATAAAAGATTCCGAAATTTGGCCTATGCATACATGATGAATGAGTTAAAAATGAAAAACCTTAAATCAACAAAATTTGGTCTCGATAAAAGTACGTGAAATTGAATATTAATTTCGGTGTAGAAGCAGTCAAATATTTGAAACAAAAAAAAACCAACTTTATGTGCCCCTTTGGCAACTTTTCGAAAATTAAATAATGCAGCTCAATCTTCCGATCGACGAATTTAATTCCATTGCATGACAGTTTAATTTTCCATTTTTTTTTTATTTGGATTTCTTTTTATTGAGTGCGAAAAAAAGTGATTGAAAATGCAAATAGATTACGCCAATAGCTGATATTAAATAGTCACTTTTGGGTAATTCAAATTTTTCGTTGCCAATTTTCAACCACTTTACATCTCCGCTACCTATTTCATTGTTAATTTTTGTTAAGCCGCAATTTTGTTTTTCTGGGTACACAATTTTTCGTTCGTTCACAAGTGCAAAATTCGATTCGCATGAATGATGATTATGATATTAAAAAAATGAGCAGTTTATGCAGTATCTGTTTTCAAATCTTTCAATTGACGAGAAACAATGAATGAACGAAAGAAGGCGAAAGAAAAAGGAAAAATGCCACAGAAGCTGCAATTCAAATCACTTTTCCTTTCGTTGTGTTGTGTGTGTATGTGTCCAATGCTAAAATAATTTAAAAAAAAAAAACAACAATAACGAAAAAGAAAATGGGATTGCATCGATCGAAAATGGCTTTCATTGTCCGGCCTATTACAACGCGCATTGTAATTGAAAATGAAAAAAAAAAACGTTAGTAAATAGTATAATAACGACGACAACACGGTAAATAACGGAATTGAACACAAACCATATCAATTTGATGGCCAGCAGAGTGACAGAGAGACTTATCCGATCATTTCACATGTATTTGATGTAATTTCAGAGTTAAATAACAGCAAAGAAAGACAAGGCGTCGACGACAACGAAGAAGAAGAAGAAAACTAAAACAAAATCTCAACAAAAAAATGTGAAAATTGAAATTGATCCCTTTGCATGGTCTAATGAATATTGTCGCAGCCATTGGAATTTGATTTGAACTTACCAACATAGGCTGCAGTTTGAGTTACAACAAGTGCATACTTGATATTGTGTGCGCGCTGATGCGCACATCTGATCAATGTTCTGCCAATGATTTTCATTTTGTTTCGATTGATTTTTCATGGGTTATCGTCTTCTGTTTTTCGATCGCTATAACGGCTAAAGTGACGCGAAATTGGAAACATTTTCCACACGGCGCTATTCGTTGGGCTTCCATTCCACCTGTAGCATATACTGCAATGGTAGCGCATTGGTTTGTTTATCTTTTTGCGACAAACGTTGCCGCCGAACATTGCGCGTTTGGATCGAAATAGACCCAAACGCCAATTGTTTGTATGTATTGTTTTGAATACAACAGCCGAATGAGAGTGTGCGTCACGGCAGGCCAAAAGATATAAATTATTCTTGCTCCGCTGAAACATTGTCATTCAACATTGTGCCTTTCCGAAGAAAACAACAATCTTCAAGCCAAAAGAAAATTCGGTTTGTTTTTCTTCACAATACAGTCGCTCGGATTATTTCGACTTCAAGTGAAAATAAATCTAGAGAATTTTGCAACAAACAACCAATTCACGAATAAGAAAATTGGATAAAGTGAAACGAAAACAAAAGAATTTAGTGAATATATTAAGTTGAAAATAAAATAACTCATTTAAAATTCAGTGGGAAGAAAAAAAGGTAGAGAGAGAGAGAGAGAGAAAAAAATCGTTACGAGAACATTTCCAATAACGGTCTTTATTTACATTTTTGCAAAGAAATCGCATACTTTTTTTCCACTTTCGATTGCTCATTGTTGGAATATTTGCTTTGAATATTCTTTTGTTATTTGAATGAATTTTAAATAAGAAGAAACATTCAAACGACGATACCGAAGAAGTTAAACGCAATCTTTCGTGTTATATATATATATATGTGATTATTTACGGATTCAACAAATTTGTGAAAAAAAAAATCGACAGTTGGATCATCAAACCTCTGGGTAGAAGACAGTTGAAGCGATCACCACTTCCAACTTGGGGACCATCGGATAAACACCTTTGGGATTTACTTTTTTGTGTGTCATCTTTTGTTTGATTGTGGTAACATGGTTGGAACAACGATTTGGTTTTCATTCGCTGTTTGTTGTTTGGTAGCCATTCAAACGGCCTTGGCAGGAGAATCCAATGAACAGTACGTAACATACAAAGACTTTAAATCTGATAAGCACCCTTCTTTACCATATTTGCACTCTTCCACTTACCGTTTTTGAATCTAATAACTACAACAAACAAATCGTTACAAATATAATTGCACGAAATCTTCCTTTCATTGCCACCTGTCTGTACTCGGCGTCGAGTCAAAATATTAACTGTTTTGAATGCATGAAATAGTCTTTCCGTGCATTTTGACTCGATGCCGTTCTTTTTTTGTCTTGCTTGTGCTGTTTTATGATCCAAAAATCAACGATGAAAAAAACGGATTTGGCTTGCGTTAAATTGCTTTGAGTTATTATATCAATAAAAACATTAAAATTTACTCTCGAAATTTCCTAATATTGAAAATACGATGCTCTGAAAAGAGCTTTAAGTCAATAATCATGATCATGATGGTTGTGATTGATCAAAATAACTTCAAAATGATTAATCTCAAAACTCATGTTTGTCGTCACAACATTATTCACCTATCTTTGGTTTTGATGGATTTGAATGAAAGATATTAAATTCAAAAGAATCCGCATAAATTTTATGATGTCGATTTTACAAAAAATATATATGTTTATATATAGATGATGGTGATTATGATAAAAAAAATTCAAAAGGAAAATAAGAAGAAAACGAAAGAAAAATAAATTTCTCGCATAAAGTTCATTAACATTGACGAAGCGCCAAACTAACAAATGTTAATAAAAGTGAGAGTCATATGGATGCATCGGATGGCTTGTTTTGGTTTTGCATCAAGTGTACCGCACCATCGTGCTAATAGAATGCGTTTATGCATAATGGTCTTGGACATATAATCAGCGGCTGCTTATAGCAATGGCAGCAATTAAATGGTGCATGATTACATTGTTTGTCGATATTATTACAGTTTGTCGTTTGTCCATGTTTCATTCCGTTATGCCTATAGGCAGCTTTTTACTCAAAGTCCGTTCACAGCATTGAAAACAAAACCATTGAGTCAATTAATGTCACGCTTTTATGGGCAGGCCAGTATTCAACCAAATATACGGTTTACATTTTCGGTCATATGCATCGAATGAAAATTGAAAATTGTTTTCTTACGCAAAGAAAAAAACAAAACAAATGTGTAGCGCAATTTTCTCTTTTTTCACGTCATCTATTTCCCATTTCACGTTATAATACACACGCACAATATTTATAACGGTCTTTTGTCCAGCCATCATTATTCATTTGAAAGAGACTAAAAAACATTTATTAATTGTTGTCGCATCACAAAACAAGCGCACCACATAATCGGCCCCCGTAATGAAAATGTTGCAATCCAAACAAGAAGCAAGCCATGTAATTAGATCGAAAAAGTCGATAGCAAACGAAATGAAGCACATAAATTGATCGGTTATACCTATTCACAAGATACCGGCGATTATTAGATGGAGTAACATTTAATTACTCGTGTTTTTCTTGGACTTTTTCACACTTTTTCGAAATACACAGCACATCATTATTTGATTCTTTTATCTCTCATAATTTTACACTATGGAATGAAAGGCGGAACCGAATGGAATGCAACAGAATAAAAATAAAAGAAATAAAAAAGCTAAAAACCAAAATATTGTAAAATATTTCCATGTTTTTGATTAAATGCATGACATCTGGTGCCTATTTTGACTATTTTTCTTCTGTTTTCTTTCTTTCTCTCTTGTTTCTGTTTTTTTTTTTTCTTCACTTTAGTATTCATATAAAGTTGCATGTACCGCAGATTATAAAGAAACATACACATACACGAACCATTTACAAGCATCATTTTGTTAAACCAAAATCGGGAAAAAGCTTGTCGCATGGACCAATTCTGCAAACACTATCAGCATCACCATCATCACTGAAGCTTAGCAGCAGTAGCAGCGGTATTGGTAGCAGTAGTAGCAATCTGTTGAAAGCGATACCATCGCTAAGCGAAAGTGAGAGCATTGCATTGGGTTTCGGAAAGAATATGTGGCGACCATCGGCATCCGATTATCGGACCAGTGAAATGAATTATGTGCCGAAGAAAATGAAAGTACCAAAAAAGAAAAATCCATTTAAGATGCTTGAAATGATGGCCGAAGCACATGCCGAAGGTCACGAAGTTCCACCGCACATCATGAAGAAATTGAAACCAGCACTGGCCGACAATGATAATAGCGAGACCAGCGAATATTTTCCCGATTATATGCTAGCCAATGCCGATTTATATAATTCAGATGATAACAGTGCATCGGATTCGGATTCGTCAAAGGGTGCCGATTTAATTTATGTTGCACCACAAGTTGATAAATATAAAGCCAAGAAAACATCATTGTATCCATCGAAAGTACTGCTAACACCAACACTTGCCACAGCGCTTAAAGGTAAAAAACCAAGAATGACCCATGACTGGATGCCGGGTACATATTCAACATCACTCAGTTCAACATCATCGACCGCATCGGACTCCGATTCAGATGATGAATCCGAAATCAAACACACCATTTCACAAATGCTCAAAAGAAATAAGCTACGAAAACCGAAACGAATAACATTGCCAACACTTCACAGCCCATCCGAAGATCATATCAACATCTTGAAGATGACACGCAAACCTATGTCAATTACGAATTTCACTAAATTTAAGAATCGACTATCGGCTGCTGCGTCCACACTAAATACAAGCATTTAACAAAAAAAATATATATAATAAATTTGAAGGAACGACAGGAGAATATTGTCACCGATTGACAGACGTACGACGATCAAATTATACTCGTTTTGGTTGAGAGCTACGATAAACGCCTCATTCATTCAACATTTTAATCATTTTGTTTGTTTTTTTTTTTTTTCGTTCTAAAAATCTTTTTTTTATCTAGTTTTAATGAACTTTTGTCCGAAAAATGTATTTAACGAACGTGATTATTGATTGAATAAAGTATAAGATAAAAGAGTTTATGGAATTTTATTTTTTCTTTCTGACCTCATATAACATATCTATAGAGCTCCGATGAAGATCAAATGGACGGCTCAGAATAAAAGGTAAGTATAAATTACTGTTATTCATTTGAATGAGAAGATCGGAGAAGATCAAACACAAGGAACTATTGGACTTAAAAATCCAAAGTCTATGAGTATAATTGATTCAAGATAGAGGAAAATAACGATTGATATATTAATTGCGAACGGATTTTGAGTCACATTGCCTGGTTTTTGTCCGGATTTCGATGAATTTCAAGTGGATTACCGGCCCGGCTAGACATAAAGAAGATATTTAATATCACATTTCATGGTGCCGCCACTGGATTTGAATTTTTAAACATTTACAATTACATTTTTAGACAAATATAAGTTTTATTCCAACTTTAAAAGTTAATTTTTATTTCAATTTAAAAAAACAAACAAACAAAAACAAATTTTTAACATTCATTGAAAAAAAAAACAAACAAACAAAATATTTGGTTTCTAAAAAGTCGTGTTTTGCAAGCGTTTAAGTTTCATTTTTATAAAGTTTCGTTGCGCCCATAATTGGTGTCTTTCAGATAATACAAACAATCGCCGTTGATAAGCGTTGCAATAGTTCGTTTGTCACTGAGCAACGAGGCCAATTTATAACGTAATGTAACACTTTGCACCAATTCAATAATTGTTGAAATCGCCTTTTCCATTTTTGGCGTGGCATTTGATTGTGTTTGTAAGAAATTCTTAACCAAATGTTCAATCATATCGTCGGTCAGTTCAAATCGAACGCAAAACTCTATAATATAGTCGTCTTTGCCTTGTAGCACAAATTGATTAAATATCGCTTCGGTCCATGTAATTTCATACGGATAAGCGCGGCTGAGTATCAACGATTGAGGAATGTTCAGATCATTATTGACCAGATAGCGAAAAGCATTTTCACCACGAATATTTAACACGCAGATACAAGTCAATTTGGAATTATCAAGAGCGTCACGTACCAAATGAATTTGCATCGCAACTAATTCAGCATTTGAGGCAGTTCGTTGTGCCAAACCAAGTTTATTATCCCACAAACTATTTTCGGTTGCATGCGAATATGCATCCATAGCCGTAGTTAATGAATCGACCAGCGGTTTTGAACACACCAAAAATGTTACACCGGCCGCTATAGATGCATTCATATTTGGGTTAACGTTAAGCGTACTGGTGCTGGCACTGGTCAATTGATCGGTCGAATATTTTGATAGATTCAACGATGCGGCGGAAATTTCGTCTTCGGAGCGTTTTTCGTATTTTTTCAGTTCATTGTCAATGATCTGTCGTGCTTCGGATTCGTTAAGTTGTGCCAACTCTTGGAACATTTGAAAATGTAAAGCGGCCAATCGATAGTTTTCCTTGTCATCTGGATGATGTTCTTTTAAATATGATATTATTGCATCTTTAAATCCACTCTCTTCGCCAAATTGTCCAAGTAAACATTCAAATTGTTCATTTTTTATGAGTATTTCGAAGCAATAGTACATGTCACGATATCGACCAACTCCAATCAATAGTTTTACAATTAATAGCCATGATTTGGCGGCGGTTAGTGCTGCTGTGATCGCTTTACAACGTTGTAACACGAATGCAATACCTTCCATTGAACATTCATGTACAAAGCATTCATGTGCTTTGATCAAAAGTTCAACGGTAATTGTGTTTTGCTTTTTCATTGACAAAACTTGACTCTCCATAATTGTTCGAAGATTGTTCAAAATTTCACGCAATTCATCAGCATTTGCATATGCATTCAAATCGTATTCCGTATTTTTTAACGAGTCGAATTGACGATAGATTTTTAGCGCATCACAATATCGCAGCAAAATGTGACCCAACAATGATGTGCATGGACACAGTTCCAAAAATAAATGAAAATCCTTATCCAAATCAAATTCCCATAGGAAATTTTGACCAAACGATTGTGATGTTGAATTTTGAAGCGTATAAAATCGACATTTGATTATTGCACGTGCGATTTGTTCAGCGATAAAATTGGCTATTTCATGCGATGTCATTTGCATTGATGTCATGATGTCGCTAATTACGAGTAAACGATTTACACATGGATTATCGATAGCACTTTGAAGTAAAACATGAGCTTCTTTTGTTTGTAACACATCCATATATTCTTTTTCCAAATGCATAGCAGCCCGAAAGACCATTGCAATACGTTGAACCAATTTGAAGCCATATTTAACTCGTGATGCAAGACTCTGCAGGGAAATGAAAAGAAATGTTATTTAAAATCGTTTCACGAAAATGAAATTGTAACCACCTGAATTGCGTCCAAAAGATCTTGTTTTTCGCTGGGTGGAATTTCTTCAAAATCGACGCGTGCCGATTCTGAATCAAGATAAGTTTTACCTAAGGGGTGAATTACAAAAGAAAAGAATACGATTAATTTAAAATAATCGAGAAAGAATCAATAATTGCCCCTAAGTCTTACCAGCTGGTGACGAAGATGCACTCGTACTGTACGACGTATTCAATCGTTTCAATCGAAGGGTTCGCCGATTGAATTTCGATGCCGCATGCTTAAGACCATCATTTAGCATTTGCTTCTGTTCCGAAGACAAATCATATAAACTGGCCAAACTTTCTGCCAATGCCATGCAAAATACTAAATAATGTAAATCAATTGTACGATGACTGAATATGCCTTGTAAACGAAGCGCTTGAACAACATCACCTTGTTCCAGCAGTCGATTCATTAACTGATTAAGTCGCTCGATTTCTTGTTTTTTCAGCGGATCTTTTGCAAAAATTGTTAATTGATCAACGCCGGCCAAATCTTTTAGATCCAAAAATGGTTTGAACAAAACACCACGCTCCGCCATCATAATCGTTTCAAAATACTCTGAATTATACATTTCAATGTCATCGATGCGCGTATCATTTTTTAATACACATTTGTACATTTCGTATTCGATGCGATCACGTGGTATCACTTCATTGGGATAGAGATGATGTTGTTTGATTGCATTTAAAATTTTCTTTAGCACCAAATATTTTTTGATTTCGGTGTAATCCAATTTGGCCGATACGTATAGCAAAAAATTCACTAGCACTAATGGTGAAATGGAATGCTGTATAATACCACGATCACAATTCTCAATGTTAAAATGTTGATCATTTTCAAATTGATAGATCCATTGCTCATAGATGATGGTATCTTTGGAGAGATTCAATAAGTCGGCCATTTCTAATGCGCATGCAAATTGCTTTTCAGCAATTAACTCGTCGGAAATTCGAATATATTCGTTTTGTAAAAGCGTTGATGTTTCCATATCAGTTTCACATTCAACGGCGATGCAAACACCATTCGTATCGGACGTAGCACGACACAACATTTCATCAATATTAAGACGAACTTTTGTAAAACAAATAATTCGATTGATGGCCGCAATCATACCAAAATCAATTACATCAACATGATTGCCGATGCCCGATGCGCTTATTGTATCCAGTAACTGTTGACAATGCTCCATCGAATCAAAGCTTCGTTTCACATATGCAACCAGCAACGAAGTGATGAATCGCAACATTTCATCGGATGCCATTGGCACTAAGCCATTTATCGAAACCATTCCTTCGTCTAATTCATACAAAAATTCCGTAAGTAATGCACTTGTTTCGGGCACAAAATGATATAGACTCGTTTTCGATAGAAATAATGTGAATAAGGCAAATTTACTGTTTGGATAAAAAATTTCAAAACTTTGATTCAATGTTCGCACATAATTCCCTTGCACCGTATGTGTTATGATGTACTGTGCAAGTTTGGCATATGTTTCTATTTCAATTGGTATCGATGACAATTCAGTCGATATTATTAACCAGATGATCCAACAATAATCCACAACCGTTGCGTTCACCGTTGCTGCTAACACACTCAAAATTGGCCATTTCATTTTGAATGCATAACGTATTAAATTTAAATGCGTACACGGTTGATGTGTGTCGGGATTCTTCATAAATTCTCTAATCATATTGAGATTCAGTTCGGGCTCTTGCGGTAATTGCATTTCACAGGTACAAATTAAAATCACAGCAAATATATCCATATCATCGTTGATGTTTAAAAATTGTTGACACGACAACAATTTGGCCGGCGATATTTTTTCTATGTAATTCACTGAGTTTGAAATTTGTCTATGATTTGCGTTAAGCTGGAAAAGTTCGAGAAAATATTAATAGATTATCTTGAAAAAATCGAAAAATGTGAAAAAAAAAAAAAAAAAAAAAAAAAAAAAGAACTCACCAAATGACTGGTGGCATCGTTTTTACCATACAATTTTCGTTTATGTTCGCGATACGAAAAACTGTTTGTTCTCCGTGACATTTCGGCATCGACAATAATTTCTTTGAGTGCTCGTCCAATGTTCAATCCAATGTTTCGATTTGCAAAGCAATCCATTTGACACACATCAACAATCGATCGTATCGAATAATTGTGATAGGCTGCAAACAATAAAAATTGAAACCAATTTGATCGTCGGGCGGCTTCTTTGAGAAATGACAATGGTAAATCGCTATTTCGTGCACCATACAAAATTCGTAATGGTTCCAATTTATGTGCATCAAATAGTTCGTTCGAATTTTCACCGTTTTTGATTTGTTTCAAAATAATTTGTTCACATTGTTTGAGTACAAGATCTTCGCCGAAGCAAATGCCATGCTTAAAATTGTCAATCGAATTTTCTTTGATAATTCGACAGCATTTGATGTACGCTCGTAAAATTTGTGAATTTATGCCAAGCATTTCATTGAATGCCACACAATGTGCAATCAGTTCATTATCATCGAAATTATTAACGGCAATTTCACACACTGCTCCGCATGCTATTTGAATTTGTGCATGCGATATTTGCGAATATGTGTTTAGTTGATCAACAAAAAATTTATAAACCGCATACGCGCTACGATATTGCTTTACATAGTGTGTGTAATTTAAAACGGTTGATTGGCCATATTTTTTATTTAAAATTTGATTTGAAAATGATATCAATTCAGTATTAGTTGCATTGGTTGCATTGTCATTATTCGCTTCACAGATTTCAGCTTTGATCACTTTCAGATCGATATTTTTTAGCTGCAGCATTTCATCCAATGTGGTTTCATAGTCATTTACGATGGGCGTTGAACTCAACTTCCGTAAAAATAAATCGATGACCGAAATTTTTCCGAGAATTTCACAACTTCCTTTTGATTGGGCCAAATCCATTGGCGATTTATCTTTTAACAGTTGCTCCATTAAGTAGATATGCGGAAATTTTGAGTAAAAATCCACATCCGATGTTTTAATAATATATTCGGAGCATTTTTCCGAAACAATGGCCATCGAGGTTTTCGTTTCAAAATCTTCTTGCTTAATCGTCAAACACAGATCAATCTCATCTTTAATTTTACGAAATTCGGGTGCAATTTTTTCAATCAATTCCACACTAAAAATATCATAAAGTAGCAGCACCAAATTTTCTTGGCCACAGATCAGTCTTATGATTTTCTGTAGATTTTCATCGACCATAAGCCAATTGGCATTCGTATCAAATGATCGTGTAGTAAATATCCGCTGTAAAATTGTTAATATTGAATCTTTTTCATTGTTCACGATCATGCCATTCTGTGCAAAACTATTCAATATGTATTCATCTAATTGTGGATGATTTTGAACACTTGCAAACATATCCGGTTCAATTTCCCATGATGAAAATAAACTCTTCAGGGCAACATCAAAACGTGGCTCCTTTTGGCTGCCATCAGTAACCAAATTGCATTTGTTGGCATACAATAAATTCAACCAATTGGCAATGTATTGAAATTGTTCGGAACGCCATAGATACGTCCATGTAATATGTTTGTCAAGTTTTTCCACAAGAATTGCATTTTTACAGTGTAAACACGTTGTGACGGCCATTAATTTTCGAAATTCCACACTTTTTCGCAGCAATGATTCCAGCGTAAACACATGAATTTCATCTTCAAATTGACGCCGTAGTGTTTTATTCGATTGTGCCAAACGCAACACAAGCAAATAATAATCGTATTCTTCGCGTATCACATCGAAATTGTTGTTACAATGTTGTAAATGTTCTAAAACACGATCTTTTATATCGTCATCGATATGCTCCTGTGATGTACTTTGAACAAATTCATAGAAAAGCGCTTGCGGTTGCCGGCCCACATTTTTCAATACCAATTCGGCCTTATGCACTTGTCGATTGGTGAGCAAACGATGTACATATTTGTCAACTTCATCGTTAAAATATTGTTTGACATCGGTCAATGGCTTTCCACTGCGTCGCACCAAAAATTGTAACAATAAATTGATATATTTTCCTTTTGTTGCAACCTCTTTTATTAACACTTCATCTTCAATATGTTCCCATTCTTTCAACAATTTTTCCGTAAATTTTTCACGTTCATTTGTTGGTGTAGCCATTTCTTTCTCACTTCCTCTGTTTTACGTTATAACATGGTTTGTTTTTGTTTCAATTTGTTGATTTTGTAAACACGACACATTCACTCTGTAATTATTTGTTATTTATGAAGCATGACAACTCAGTACGGATCTCTTCTACTTAGATTACACAGCTGATTCATTCTACTGATATTTTGTTTATCGTTTTCGATTGAAATGAAGTAAACATGAATTGTCAATGTCTAATTTGATGGATGAGTAAGAATATGTTCATGTATACAACCCTGTGTATACTCTCCATCATATTGACAGCAATCATTCTGCAACTGTCAAAATATAGAAAACAATGATTGTTTGGCGCTTTGAAGCCGACATTCATGTGTGAAACTCAAAAAAATCAATTCTTTAGTTTATTTCGTGTTTTTTCTTTAAAGTAGCCATTGGATATTTTTTGCACGGAAAATTGTGTGCATAGTTTCAAACTAGTTAAAATCATGTCGGTCGCTGCAAACGATTCAAAATTAATGTAAGTTAGAATTTTATGACCTAACCTCAATGATGCTATTTCACAACGTTTATTTCAATTCGATTGATTTCAAAATTTTTTATTTCTTTTCCGTAAAAATAGACAATATAAAAAGGTTTGGCAAATCGTTTCGGGCATTCATTATGCGACGCCAACACCAACAGTTTTGAACGAATTGAAAGCCATTCAAACCGAATTGCTGAATGGTGTTAAACGTGAAAAAAATGATGTTACAAAATCGACAAAAATTGACACAAATCTAATGCCATTGATCGATAAACTGAAACAATATTTGGATGTGACACAAGAGAAAGCATGGAATATATTGCGATGCTATTTAAATAATGAATACAGTGATTCAATAGAAAATTTACAAAATTTCTTAAAAACCGAAACCAACACCGAAAAACTGTTGGATCGCATCTGGGACTATTATGCACTTGAACGAATGACATTGCTGAAAATTGTGAAGAATTTATTGGAACAAGGTCAATCAAAAGCACATCCGTATGCCAATGAATACGAATACATTCTTCAAGAAATTGGTCTGGCCAAATTACGACATTCATATATTGAACAGCTGAAAGAACTCATACGAGAGCCAGTTCCATTCAAAACCACTCATGCCGAATTGCTCAACGTACGAAACAAATTGGTCTCTTGGACCGAACGCAAATTGCGCGAAACAAACGAAATCTTACAAATTATTTTGCTCATTGTCAACCGAGATCATATTCAAGTCGATGAGTTTCGGACTCTTGTTGAGCTATTTAAACAGCATGCGTTTGGTAAACAACAACCGTATTTGGACTTGAATGGAAATAATTTGCACAAAGATCTTGTCATCAAAATTACCTACAGCGAAGTGGTCTTGTTTATGTCGTGTATTGAAGAAAATCAATTTATTGATGGGAACAATAGGTGAGTGTGTGATTTAATTTTTTTTCTAATTAAGAAATTGTACGGGCTGTCAAAGAAAATGTCTACTGAGGCTTTGGCACACGGCACTATTTTATGCGTAAAACAATACATTCTTTCTTGAATGCATGTGAATGCCATAAAATTGGCAACGTTGATTGAAAAACTATAGATTTATTTCGTACAAAGTAGTAGTTTTTTAAATTTTTAACAAAATTTATGATCAAAACGAGATTCATGGCCTTGAAATATTTAACCCACTGAATTATTCATGTTTACTTTGAAATTAAATAGTAAATTGTTATAATTGAATTGTGTCCAATTTTGTGCTTTTTTTTAGACAAAATGCCTCAAATATCGAAAAACTCCGTCAGATTTCTGCACATTTGGATAAAGACATAGTACTGTTGCATCAAAGTCCAGAACATGGTCCAATTCTATTATCGTGGATGCTGATGAATTTCCAATTAATTGAATTGCGTGCAGAAAATCCTGAATTTCAGAGATTCCAACAGTATGGGACGAAGGCAACCAAACTTGGTGTATTTGGCTACTTACAAAAGATGATAAGCCATACAATGTTTCGCGATCAAAGTTTGGCTGCGCTAATCGCCTGTCGAACCGTTTACAATTTATTGTCGTTCATGTGTGAGATTTTCGATAGTGATCGTGCGGTTGCACAGCACAAAAACATCTTTGATTTACTGTGTGAACTGCTGAAAAATCCAACAATTGCCACAACATTTTATACAAATGCCGAAGGTGGTGCACAATCACTATTCCGTACGGCCATCGAAAGTTTTCCCATTGATTTTGTATCACTTTCAATGATTGCACATTCTCTAACGACGACCAATAATTCATCGGCGGCATTCGTAAGTTTTTGCTAAAAGTTTTCTTTTTCAACTATTCTAATTGAAACAATTTCTTTTAATAAATAGATTCGAAAGCAGCTTGAAAATTTGCCAGCATACACTGAATACTATAATTCACAACGAACGCTATTACGACCAAGTGATTTCAATGAAAATGAATTCATTTTGATGCGTGATTTTAATCCATTCAGTCAAAAAATTCAATATGTCATTCCAGCCGGAACGGTGGCGACGGTATTTGATAAACCGGACGGAACTCAAATATGTCTGAAGACGTCGGTCAATTATTTTGATGCTTTGCATCATGAAATCAATGAATTGCTCACCGATCTAATTCGACGCCCAGAAATCGATCCATTGCGTAAGAATCGCGTTTATTGGGGTTTGAAATATTTGGCAGCCGCATTGCGTCGAGTAAATGATCCATCGGAAATTTCCAGCGAAATGGTTCATCCAACCGAAATGGTATTTGACATTTTTCTAAAATTTAAAGATGTACCAAATCCACCGGTTGATTTATTGGCACAATGCTTCAACGTTTGCACTGCATTAGTTCCGATGCATCAAAATGAGATTTTCAAGCGAGTTATAAACATGGACATCTTACCATTTTGCTCCACGGATAAATTAAATTTTGAAGAGTACGCAAATGGTGGCGGATTTGATACCGGTTTAGTTGGATACTATTTGGTTTCGTACGAAAAAGTAACCGGTCGCTACGAATTTCTCACAGCATATTTGACATTTTTGAAAGCATTTGCAACGGTTAGTAATTTGTTCGCTTCGTTATTCAAAGCATATCCGTTTAAATAATTGATTTTTTATTAAATAGAAATCGCAAATGGACTGCACTGTATCATTGGAATTGCCTGGACTGATTTTCTTGTTGCGAGAAGTATTTCCATACATTCAAAGTTGGCGCTTTGAAAACGAACTGGATCGACAACAAATATTGGCTCAAATTCTACAGCATTTTTGTTATGTACTGAAAATATCTGACGACAGTGGAGCCCGCTTCATTTTACGCAACACCTGTGTTTACAGCCTTTTGCACTTGGACAGTGGTTTGACCCTTCTAAGGTACTGTAAAAAGAATTACATTTCTTCATTTATAGTATAAGATTGAGTAAATATTTTTTCATTCTCCCATATTCAGAATTGTGGCCTTGGGAAATTCCTTCATCGAAGAAATAATGCAAAATGAGACCAATTGGATGACAACCGAACGAACCAGTTTTAATTTGCTCGTTCAATTAAGCATGACCATTTTAATGTATATTCTTCGTCTTCGATATCGTTTAAATGAGAAACCACCAACAACAATGTCACCATTAGAGAATGTGATCTATACACAGCCAAAGCACATTATACCGGTTGTGACTGGATATATGCGAAATATATTCAATCGACGTTTGCCAATTTTGTCATGTCGTTTATTGCGACGTTTTGCCATCGAATTTCAGATGTCATTGTTTGCCTGTTTGGATATGGTGCCATCACAGATTAGGACCACATTTCTCGAACGTTTGGACAATGAATTGGAATGCGATGAATTGAAAATCGGAGTTTTGGAATTTGTCGAAGCATGCATTGAAAAGCAGCCGGGCATGACGGAGGCATTTTTCAAAATAAACTACGATGATCGAAAATCGTCGAGTGATGTGTCAAAGAATAAAGATATTGGAGAAGGAGTTCTAACCTACATGGAAGACTATTTGTGTCTTGTGGGCAAAGATGCAAACATCATTGTGGATAATTCGATCGATGAAATATCGCTGCTGACACAAATTATGTCACTATTCCATTCGTTGTGGAAAAACAGTATGCAACAATTGGTTGAAAAATTGTTAAGTAAAAAAGATTTTTGGCCATCGATTTTGAATCCATTGTTTGGTAATATCAAGCCACAGATTCGCGTTTATTCGCAGCTATTTAATATGATTGGCTTGGAATTGTATCGAATTGCCGAACCAAAAAACATTGACGAAAATTTGAAAAAGACACTCGATCGATTCCTTACCAAGAACATATTTGTCAATTGGGTGGACAATGTACTTGATATTCCGACTGAAATGGACATTGTCACCGATGACACACCTGATTGGCTTTGTCGTTTGCAAAGTTTTAAGGATTTATTTGTCATCGTTTTACGGCGAAAAGATCGTCATGGCATCGAGGTGCCCAGTGAAAGTTTACAATATTTTGCCGAACAATGTTTGAAACGATTGTCCGAAAGACTGAATTATACCGATGACATGCGACCATTCATCATATTGGCTGAATTGTATTTGAGTTTATTGTTTAGCTACAAGCATACATTGAACGCATCGGTTCTTGATGCGGCCAACGTTTTGCCAAGCATCAATTTGTTGTTGAGTCAATTGGCCGATTCATATCGTGAAATGCATATTCGGGCAAAAGAATCAATTTTGGCAATAACATTTCGATCAATTGACCTGTTTGCATTGACATTAAGCGAAAATCCAGATATTACAATGCAATTTGTCGAATCGGTCATTAAAATTTTATGCTTCGAACTGATGGAAACGGAAACCGAATTGAAAGCCAAATTAAAAGCATCCGGCGGAAAGTTACAAAGCGATAAGCGAACATTATCATTCATCTTATCGATAAATATATTCAAAGTGATTTTGAAAGATTTCAATGACAATTCAAACTTTCGACGCATCGAGACATTACTACAAGCTGAACGAGTGTTCAATCGCATTTTGAGCTGTCTTCATGTAACATTGCCATTGCATTGTGCACGAAAATTGTCATCGGAAATGCTCGATATATTGATTGCATTTACAAACAGTCGATTCTCCATTCAATTGTTGTATTGCGAATTGGACTATTATCTGTGGATGAAATTGTTACCACCAAAAGAATTGATGCAAGCTTCATATACCGTACCAGTTACAACAACAACAACAACAACAACGACAACAACAACATCAAATCCAACAACCTCAGCCAATCCAATCACATGGCAATCACACGAATGGTGGCCAATTTATAGCCTTGGTATTCAATTGGTACACAATTTATTGCAATGCCATGGTCATCTGTTCATCAAAGAGGTAATCGCATTTGTTGGCGTTCATGAAGAATTTTTAATGGATTCAATATTGTTATCGAAACATGCACTCAACGAAACACCGATGCGCCTCATTAAAAATGCACTGGAACTTGTTAGCGAACTTGTACCATATGAAAAACAATGGCGTTTGGAGCATCAACAGAGTATGATAAATTTGATGGTATGTACCAGTGAATTTTCTTTTAAATTCGATTATTCTGCCATGAAACATGAATGAATACACTTTTTCACTCATAAATTGACTGTCATTTCTCTTCATTTGCAGCGATGTGTTCAAGTGCTTTTGGATCATGCGGTTTCATTGTTATATCGACCCAAACACTTGAAAAGATTGATAAACAATACGGCCACCTTGAAGGACGTTCAAAATAGCTCAGACGATGATACATTCGATGATGAAGTCAAAGCGATGAATGTGTACGGATTTTATCATTATTTTTTTTTAACATGGCATTTCTCTTTTACCCTTTGTCACACTTCATTTTCATCGTTTCATTCATGAAAAAGCTACAAATCTTGTCATTATTATGTTAATTGGTTCGATATTGTGACTTTTAAAATTCGTGAATTTTTTGAAGTGTTCAAAGACATTTTTTCTAGTATATTTTTGCATACATGTTTTGGTTTCATTTTGTTTCAGTTTGATCGAAATCGTAACGGTTTGTTCAAAATGTTTAATGGCATTCAGTCCAAGTTTATTGGAATTGCTGTCAGATCCCGAATTTTTACCAGCCAAATGGCCACCATTGATTGAAATTCAATTTAACGCACCGAAACTTAGTGTTGGCTCCACAATGCCACAACTCACATTCGGTACGATTCTGAACGCTGCCATCATTTTCACAAAGGCTTTAAATATTGTAAGTTTCCTTTGTTATGAATTAAAAAATTGTATAACTGTTTTCTAGTTTTGATTTTTTTTTTTTTCAATTCTTTCATTAAATTGAATGTTGACTATGTCCAACAGCAACAGTTTAAATTTGACGAACATCCGTTGAACAGCATTGCCGAAAAGAAAACAAATTCCACAAATGAAACGTTAAACAATAGTACGGTGCCAGTACAACGACGTCGTAGTTATACAGCATCAATATCGGCCTTGTCCACCGTTTCAGCAACAGCAGCCGCAACAAACGAATACCTAACCAATTTGGATGCAGAACTATGTTTCACCGCACTTGAATTTGTGCTAACCCTATTGGCATCGCAAAGTTTGCTTGCATTGAAGGATGTTAATTTATCACAACGTGAAAAACAGTTGATTAAACGTGAACTTTCCACGGAATTGTCCGTATTTTATGATTTTGTTAAGAAACGTGTCTTACCAGAAGTGGCACGCGATGAACCATTGCGTCGAAAGAAACATGGCTATAAACTGTTGGGATTGACCAAAGAACAAATCGAAGAGATTAACCGTCAACCATCGACCAGTCGAAAATCAATCAGTAATTCAGATCGAATGCGAATTGGTGTTATGCGAAAATTGCATCTTAATCAAAAATCACCGAGCACAACATCACCCAAATTTGATATGACACAACAGTATAGTCCAATTGGTTCACCATCAAGCGGACCACGATTTGACTTACCATCATCGACTCCAGCAACTCATCGACGATCATTAAACACTGTCATTGACGATGAACATGAAGAGATTCAATTGTTTTTCGAACCAGAAGAGCCATCATTCTGTGAACAGTCCATCGTACAACTTGTTGAAGAGGATTACTTACATTTTCTATCGAATTTATTTGGATACATTTGCCACACGGAGAAAATTAATTAAGAACTGAATGATGACATTTTATTGACTTTGTCTAATAATCTAAATAAATAAATGGAAAAAATACCAAAAAAAAACATTGATAAAATACAAGGGAATGTGTGTGTGTGTGTGTGTGTGTGTGATTTTTTATTTGAACTTGGAATATGCAAGTAAAATGGAATATTTTTGATGTAATTTAATTTTTCCGATTCATTGACAATTGAAGGAATTTTTTTTAATACTCATTTAACCAATTACAATTGCTCTCAACGCGATGATTAGCTTTTGAATGGTGCTTGAGGTAAACGTATCTCCGCGAGAGTGGCATTATTTTTTTTTTCGCTTTTTCATTTGTATGGCAGCTTAAAAGTTACATCATAATAAAATATAGGTGCTGAGTGGTAGCAATGACATGTAATTAATTGGGTGGTAGTGGTGTGTGGTTGAATTGATAATCGGCCGGCGCTCACGATTAACACCATACTACAAACAACAAATTGATTCGTCGTCACATTTTTTTTTAAATTACCCACTTGATATCGATCTAAATGGCTCCATTAAATCTTCAACTTCAACTCACTTGGGGCTTCCGTACTCAAAACAAAAAGAAGAAGAAGAAGAAAATCAACAGCAACGCGCGTTTATGTTTATAAATTGCACTTGATCTGAATTTGAATAAAAACAATGGGTTTGTTTGCTCAATTCATTTTAAACGTGGAATTGATGTGCTTGAGAGTACGTTCATTATTTGTCTATTGAATGCACCATCAATTTTAGTTGCTGTTTTGCCTTTGACACATATTTTTTTTTCGTCTTACTGCTCTGCTGCGTCGTTGCTGTTGCTATTGCTGTTGCTGCTGCTGTTGTTGCTGCTCATAACAACAATTGTCAATGAATGCAAACATCATTGGTGATTTCTGTGTTGTTTTGTTTTTGTTTTCGATCGAATAGCCATGGTGCGTATATGCTGGCGTGGCGTGTGAAAATATAAATAACATTAAGATAATTCGCGGTAACAAGACAAGCTACTGAAAATAATGATCGTGTCAATATTGTGATGCCCAAATATTTCAAACATCTTATCATTCATCATCAGCATCTCGAACAAAAACAACAACATCACCGCAAAAAGTACAATGTATGTTTGGATCACATGGCTCTCATTGAAAAGAGAAGTACGCGAGCGAATAAATCGATTCGAAACTGCATACAATTATATACATACCATTAACCCTGACCATTAAACTAAATTGGCGTTTTTTTCGTCTTTTTCTCTCTCTTTTGTTCTCTCTCTTCTTAAGACATGAAGAAAGAAAAAGAGAGAACAACGCATAGAAGAGCTCGCATATGTTGTTTTTTTATATGCTTTTGTTTCGTGCAGGGCCGATGGCGAGTAAACAATAAAGGCAAAACAACAACAACAACAAAAAAAATGGCATGATGCTCATGAAGACTTAGTAGATAATCGGTTGGAAAACGCGCAAACATTTCAAATGTTCAATAGGTACGTTTCTTCAATACGCATATATTGGATGATTTTGCTTTAAAAATAGATTTCAACATAATTAGCAACAATTAATTTATACGATTTATGTGATTTTTACGAACCAGGTGTGAACCTATTAAAAAAACTGCGTTTTAATTACTAATGCGATATGATAAAATATGCAGATATTAAGATCAAGCGAATAAGAAAAAAATGAAAAATTCGATAACCTCACCGAACTATAGAGAACTAGAGAGACAGTAGTTAAAAATAATACCAATGGCAAGTTCAAATGCATCGCAATATGAAATCGTCGAATTAAATCTTGTGAACAATGGTCTGGTGAATCTCACATGGTTATCAAACAAACCATACTTCTTCTAAAAATAACAAACAGTTATTTTATTGATTTTTTTCTCTCTTCATTTCGGAGTTATGATTGTGTATCAATTCTGAGATTTAAAAAATAAAAAAAATTCCATCGACTGCGCAATGCGAATAAAGCAAAAACAAAGGAACATCGACTATGCGGTCGATTGGTCGATATGATTACAAATGCATGTGACATCGAATGCGTAACAATGAAATGGTCGTTGATACCGTGCACACAAAATTAATTCCATTTTGATTACTCAGCTTCAGTTTAAAGTCACTCATGGATGATAATCGATTGGATATCGACACCATAAAAAACCACATATTTGTGGTATTGCTTTATTTCACGAAATTCATTCAAATTCGAAGCACGTCTGCTGAATAACCATTATATGTACAATAAATTTTGTATTCCACATTGGAAGTGAGATTGAAACATAAATTTTCGGTAAAATGAACTTGAATTACCATTTTGCGAACACCTGCGTTTGTCTGTTCATGAGCTGCTTGATTGCGCATTCTCCATTCAGAATATCACATTGATTCCACTTTCTGTATTCTATTCTTAATATATGTTCTTACAAAGCACGATTTCAATCAACAATTCAGTTTGAACTTGAAAGATAAAGAATAAAAGTAAGCAAAATAAAATAAAACTCAATCATCCTATTTCAATTTATACTTCATTTATTTCATATTTCGATAGACAATTATAAAAGAGTTGAAGTATGTGCGCCGTGCGGTTTTATTTCTCATCCATCTTGGTGTCATTATTTTTTTGGCGAGAAAATTACTTTCGAGCGATCAACTTTGCATCCCGCATTATAATGAACATCTCGAGATGTCGGCCCAACTCCAGCTCCACCACATTCTCGGCATATCCATGTACGACGAATTTCCTGTTTAAAAAAATAGATCCTAATAGAATTAAATTGGTTGAAATTTGATGTCCAATAAGGCCAATTGCAAAAAATTGAAATTAAATTAAAATCAATTTAATTTACCTGTTTTGGGGTCAACATATCATCCTTTTTGTTTGGATCCATTTGGTACGCGTAACTTGTCGCTTTCTTTTTATGTTTTTCGTATATTTTGAACTTACTGCAGTGGCTGTAAAACACAGAATGAATTATAGAAAGGCATTCTACACAACCGTTATACAATTATTGGATATCAATATATTGCGCACTTATTTCCAGAGAAAAAGAAATGTAAACAATTTGCACGCAAACATTTGGCAAAGTAAGAGACTGTTTTTTTTATTAATTAAGCATACATACACTTTTACTGTTTATTATAAACCGTTTATATCAAAATGTGAGACAATGTTAATACATTTGATTTGGTGAGCTCAGCATTTCATTTGATTATAGTACTAACTGCATTTGTATACAATTCATTTAGACATATCAAACCAAAATTTGGGTTCATTTAAATTAATCTAAATATACAGTGATATCTCCTTGGATAATCATATTTTGCTTACTTTTCAAGATTTAACCTTGTAGAAGCAATAATTTTTATTCACAAAATGTGCTATTCTTGGTATTCTTGGTATCCAATATAAAGACAATATTTTACAACATTTATTTTAGTCAATATTTATTATAGACAACTTTGAACAATTAATGCTTTATTTGCCACCAAATAGCACCTATTAATGAATTAAATTAATAGAAGATCTAATGATGAAAAATGAAAACAACGGAAAAACCGCAAATTCTTACTTTAAGATGTTATAAATCATTCAAACATTTTGAGACGGCAAAAAAGTGTTCCGTTAGAGTGGCAAAGGTGTGTGTGTGTTTTTCATCATCGATCGAATGGCGTTTTTATTTGATTTTAAAAATGTTTCATGTAATTTTGTGTGTTTCGTTAATTAGAATGTGGACGACGAATGGTTGAGAATGGTGTGCATATTGTGAAATACAAAACATTGAATCGTTCGATTTGCTGTTTTGACAATGAGAGATGTTCATAGATCGGAATTCGCATGGCCGTCGTAATAAACAGCACGCGAGCATATAATCGTTCTTTGCTCCATTAACATGCATACATAGCAAATGTTGTCATTGTAATTAAGTTCCAAAATTTTTCTTTCGTTTCAAAGCGTCTTTTGGCTTTCGGATTTGGTTTGAATTCGGTGTGCGTTAATTAATAATATCAGCAAAATGGTTTTGTCTTTTGCACTTGGACTTGAAAAATTAAGTCAAACATACATGGCTTACGTAAAAATTGCGATCCGAATGGCATGGGCATGACGACAACGTTTTTTTTTTCGAATGTACTACGTGCGGTTCATTATTAATGTAAGACGGATACTAATAAACCTATGATACAAAAATGTCGATTGATTTTGGATGACTCATTTATCGGAGACAAATGCAATATTCTTCATAATTAAATCGGTTCTTCCGCGTGCAAGATATTCGTAAAATCAGAATTATTAATTAAGAATTACAAAAAAAAATATGCAAATTATGTAGACTGTAATTTTACGAATTACGATTCACTTGATGATCTAATTCTAAATAATATAATGAATGTGATTTTTTTTCAATCAAATTTCAGCCAAAATGCAAATACAGTCCTCATAAAAAAGGCAATACAAAGCAATCGCATTATCTTTATTAAACCGGCGCATTATACATAGAGCGCAGCGCACACACCAACCTTTCGGCCTCCGCATGTTATTTGTCATTACAGTTTTATGATCAGCCAAGATTTAAAACAACAACAAAAAATGTATGAAGAAGATGAAAAAGAAAAAAAAAACTACTTTGAATCGTAATCAATGGCATTTTCTGCATCTCATCACTATTTTATCTGTTACTGCTCTAAGTGTCTGCCTGTGCTTTGCCAAGCACATTTTTATTTTTATGGGGCTTACATGAATGAATGAATGTCAATTCTATATGTGAGGCTTGAATTCATGAGTTGCACAACCATCGTAAAATACATACCGTATGGATATCTTTTGTTTTAAATATCGTATATGGTTTTTTTTTCTCGTTCGTTCGACGGCCAATCACATACCACGTTAAGTCGTTGATTGTTTGAAAATGTGTCATTGTTTTGCTATACACACGAATATGTTTTTTGCCAATTCTAAGCGAAGAAGAAGATAAAGTTGGAGCCGAACAAAATAAATAAATAAATGATTGAAATATGATTTGTTTTTAGTTGATTTGTTCTTTTTTGCGTTTTAGTTTGAAGTTCATCAGTTTATTGCTTTTTTTTCTCCGGTTCGGTTAGATTGCTTAGAGTGAATTGATTTCGGCGCCAATTCGAGGATACACAGCTTGGATTACTGTTTATTAGTCGCAATATTATAATCAGTATTGTGCGGTTCAAAGCTCTTATCGTAAACTCGTCGCGGGTTTTTTTCTTCTTCATCTTCTTTGAATCAAAGTGGATCAATTCGATTGACATCAACTTTTTCAATAAACAACGAAATGGAATGCAAATAGAGTACCGGTTCAATGATAATTTTTTTCGGATTCATCCAAGATTCGAGGCAAATGAATATCATACGTACCAAACATTTTTTCTCTCAAATTTATTCGCCCTCTGCGGTATTTATCATTTTGATCAGCTGACTTAAACGGTGTAATCGTACACATATGTTGTTTTTTTTAAAGTTCAATTTGGATTAATTGATTGGTTTGTTTTGGTGTTGTTTCATTTTATTGATAGTTTTTATCTAGCAAAATAGGAAAAATATGCCAATGAATTATTTTTTTAAAATACCGAAATCAAATTCGTGTGTGACATACCTAGTTGTGATTTCAATACAATTTGGTCAATAGTAGAAAATGTAGGCGACCAAATTTTGTATTTATTCTTCTAATTTAGAAGGTACACTAAATATATTCTGGTTGTAGTATATTCCAATTGAATTCTCTAGAATAAATACAGCGTATGATACGGTCGCACACCAAAGGTTGTTTTTAGATACATTTTTTGCTGTATTTTGTATGACGGTGTTTCGCTTTGAAATGCAACCTTTTCATAGTATGAAATTCATACGCTGTTTTTATTCTATAGCAATCAATAATATAATATAATATATAATATAATTCCGAAATTGTATAATCCCGAAAATATTTTAATGATGAAATTTTGAAAAAATAAATAAAAACATTTTAATACTTGAACTGAATGATGAAAATTTACAATCATCATATCTGTTGCATCCTCGAGACTTTTTTGTTAGGAAAAATAATTGAAAAAAATGACTTAAAATGCAAAAACAATTCAAACTTTTTAATACGAACATATTATCATTTTCGAATCGACGCAACAAAAATGAACAAATAATTTTTTTTGCGATAATTTCGAAGATAATAACAGTTTGAAAGTTGACGACACAAGTAAAACTCATTGCTTAATTGGAATAACTTAGAAATAATGTTCAAATTGAATTTATTTTTTTAAATTTTTTGCTCTTTTTGCATTTGACAATGTGTTTACAACTTTCGTATATAATAAGAGATTATGTAAATCTTGACAAACGACAGCCTGATAGTAAAATCAACACTTAATTTTCTTATGCGTAAAAATAGCATGTATTTTTGTTTGGAGTAAAACAATACCACATATCATAATCGAGAGCAAAAATTCAACACACAAAGTTGAGAGTAAAACCACGACATACGCAAAATCAGAGCAAAAGTGAATAAGCGATATGTCGTGTTTTTGCTCTCAAGTTTGTCTATAGTTCTTTTGCCCGCAACAATCGGAGTTTTGTTTTTAAACCGAAAAAACGGATTTTTTTATGAGCGAGGCGGACCATATATCTACGATCATGTAGATGATAAAAAAATCGCGAAAAATGAAAAAAATAATTAAATTTTTTCTCTTCAATTCTCAAATACTACTCAACTTTCTGTATCACCTAATGAAATCAGAATGAAAAAAATCGCATTCCATATCATCAAAATCACGATTGGCATTTGGTCAGTATTCAATGGGTATCACATAGCAAGCTTATATGAAACTCTCGGAGACTCGGTATAGAGGACTCCAAAAGTGAAAAAAATCCAGATCATGATTTGGATGATAAGGAATGCGATTTCACCAGATGATACAGAAAGTTGAGTAGTATTTGAGAATTGAAGAAAAAAAATTTAATTATTTTTTTCATTTTTCGCCATTTTTTAACATTTACATGGGAGGCTTGTATGAAACACACGGAAGACCGCTGGAATGACACTGTCGTATCACACGCGTATAAAAAAATCAATTTTTCGGCGTAAAAACAAGATCCCGATTGTTGCGAGGAAAAAAACTATATACAAAATTGAGAGCAAAAACACGACATATCCAGCCTGCGGGAAAAAACAAGTAATCGATATAATGTGTTTTTGCCCTCAGTTTTTTACAAACTCTTTTTGTTCTAAAATTTGAAAGTTCTCTATATACGCTGAAGAATTTGCATCATGTTTCTACGCTCAAGTTCTTCCATTTCAGTTTTACTATTAGGCTGTCAAATATAAAAAAACACTACTAATTTTCTCAGCTGCTGTGGACCTAGTAGAATAATCACTATATTGTATATGAAATTTGTGTTTACAATGAAAAATTTAACTTACGGATTATTATGAATATCATGCAAAGTTTTTGCAATATCTTCAATTTCGTTTTTATCATTTTTCCTTTAGGGAATATATATACAAGCAATAAGCAATATGAAAAAAACATTATGAGAAATGCGCCATATATACTTACCAACGTTCATTATTATATGACTAACCAAGTGAACGATTTAAACCGTATTTCATATTCAATCCCAGTTTAATTCATTTTTGATTTTGGATCTTTCGCGCTTTGCCAAAAAAGCCTGGCTTGGTGTTTCGCAACATCTAAATAACAGAAATCAATTTGGTTCAATTGACAGATGCTATATTGTTAAATTGACGGTTATTCACTTAGTCATAAAATTTGAAAAATTATAAGAAGCCTCGGCAGCATTAAGATCTTTTTGATTGACTGGCAAACTTGGCAAGTCTATTTTCCAATAAAATGGCACGTATTTGGTACCTATATATAGGTAGGAATTATAATTGCATAGACTATATCATCTTTGATTCAGTTAACTTGAACAAAAAGGAAATCTTACTTGACTTTGAGAATATTTTCTTCATTCCCGTTGCCAACTCAGCCTTTTCGCATACGAAAAAAAATGTTTAACATTAAAAAGAAAATAATAAATTTATTATTTATACCAAAGCCAAGATCAATGCGAAGACCACAATTGAATATTTCATTACATGTAATTTTGTTTATGCAGAAAACAATAAATATGTGTATTTAAGTTTAGATTTTCATAATTTAGTGTTATTTTATGATAAAAAATCGATGTTTAAAATTTCAGACATAAAGCTGACAAAAAAGTTGATAGTTTTTTTTACATAATTCATTCATGCAGATTTTGTAAACAATGCGGAAATTCATGCAGAAATTTTAATCGAAGAATCTTTGAGCAAAGAAAAAATATATTCCAGAAAATCAAACATGCAGCTCGCTTTATTAATTGATGTGTTTTCTATCCGCGAATAATTGTGCAGATTTCGCGAAGTGGGTGGCTGTAATGACAGACGTAAAATTATTTGTTTAGTGTATGTCTAGCTGCATGGTTCAATATAGTTTTCTGACATAAAGCAAAAAAAAAGTTACTTGTTAGAGTGGTTCTTGGTCTAGAATATTTGTGTATATTTTGCAAAATGTATATACTTAAAAGCCCCTAGGATAAAAAATGATGCTCATACTTTGGATGAACCAAAAGAGGTTCAATTCGCATTTCCCATCTTTTGTTTACACAATAAATGACGTACTATTGACATTTACTTTGGTTAGCACTCAAGGTCTTGTCCAACCCAAAACCCTTGATCAAAAGAAAAATGACCACAGCGATTTTCAATCCTTATAAAATGTTATGTTTGTGATTCTGCATGATTATAGTTTAAGGATGTCAATTTATAACTATGCGCATATCAAAGAATGACGAACAATTTGAAATTAACACAAATAAAAAAAAAAACAAATACAAACGATTTAAACTAGTCTAACAAATTTTTGACATTTACATGCTGAAATAAAGTTTCTAATCAACAATCGAATGATAAAGAACTAGCGGCGACATTTTTGATAGCCAATCGACATTGAAATATTTTTAACTTAAATAACATTCCACGAATTTGTTTGCAAAGCTGGCTAAAAGGTAAATTGGTTAGATAAGACCTTCTCGAGTATTCGATGATAATTTTTTTCTTTACCACCATAATGCTCGGTTTGATTTCGTTGGTGTAATTTTAGCGTTTTTTTTTTTTTAATTTTCATGGCGACCCGACAATTTTTGTTTCATATATTTTCGGTTTGCTACATTCAATAGGCATTATGCCAGTCGCTCAATTTTCATCAGTTTTGTTTTCGTTCATACATTTTATGGCATGAGTCAGCATACGAACTTCAAAATTCGCAAATGTTCAAGTTTATTGTTTTTTTTGTCAAATCTTAATTAAATTGAGATAATTTATTGCATCGCCACCAGAGCTGGGAACGATCACAAATGGAAATAACACTTTTTTGTGGTCGGTCGATCGTTTGTAGAAATTAAAATGTACGACCGACCGACCATTAATAATTTCGACGAACGAACGATTAACGAAAAAATAAACTTATACGAACGGCCGATCATAGACGGTCATTAATGTTCGTGCCCAGCTCTGATCGGTACACAACTGAATGGTATGGTGTTTTTACTATCGTTGATAAAATCATTTTATTAAAATGGTTCGGTGATTGATGATATAATCTACATTAGTTTTGGGGCGGAAAAGTTGTACAATGTACACGTGGTTGTGTGGTTTTGCTCATCATCGATCGAATTGCCAATGCTGTGTGAAATCGATAAAAAAAACAGTCACCGAAAAATTTCACCGATGTGTGCCATGATATAAGTCAACGATAAGACCAAAAATTAGTACGAAAACAACCTATCGATGAGTTGGGTTCGTTCAACTTTTACAGTGACCTTGCAGCGGCGCTTGTTCGATTTCTTTTTTCTGTGTGTCTCTTTCTCACTCTCATACGTACCCAATGAATGTACTCAAAACAAAAAGAAAACCAAAGAGAATTTCCAATCAAAGTGAATCTTTTTTTCATAGTGAAGCCAACAACTCTTGTGCTCAATGCGACGTGTGAATAAATACGGGAGTTTTAAGCACGATCGATTGCATAAGAACTCAACAAATTTTGCTCGGGTTTTTTCCTCTTCTTTTTCGTCATTATCATTTCTTTTGTCGCTCTCGTTCTCTCTTAAAACTCGGTATGTGAGTGTGTGTTTTTCACAACACTTTACATCGCGTAAAGGTAGGATTTTTAATGGGCATCGATTCACGAATTTATGCATATATTACGCGCATTTTTTTTCGTCTACGTACATTGGTCACAACAATATCGTCGACTTGTCACGTCACTAAATTATTGAACATTTGGTGGCTATTTTCCTACCAGCACGTATTTTTCTCCGTTCGTTGTTTATATGCAAATAAAACAAAAATGTGGAACAAATGACCAAATCATCGTTGAGACTATAGTCGTGATAAAGTCCCGCAGATTTGCTTAGAAATGAATTTATTTTGGTTTTAATGAAAAGCATTAACATTGGATCGCGAAAAAAAACCATGAATAAACAAATTCATTAACTCACTATTTGTACAGATTTCATCATTGAAAGCGTTTAATTCTAATAACTAGTATCATTTGGAACGAAGAAAAAACATGTGCAAAACATTACTGGTAATAAAAAAAATCTTACGGAATTCATATTGGAAGTGTGTACGCGCGATGCATCAGCACGACAAAGTCAAGAATTTTTTTTTAGTCTAAACACAACAATTTGTTTATGATAGTAAATTGTGAGTGTTTCGCAATGACACTAGTTGCTGGAATGCATTTGTAACCAGTTTCATCTTCATCGTGGCTTCAGAATGACATGGTGCCACATGAATTATTATATTCACTTGCATTTTCTATTCACACATAGTGTACAAAGTTTCGAGAATGACACACGTATGTACACAATCGATTTGTTTCTGATTATTCTTCTTGAATATCGAGCGAAGCGCGGCTATAGATTGTATTTTATTATGCAATCGAGTTTTCGGTTGTGGTTGTGTGCATGTGTGTGTGTGTTATGAGATTTTTTTTTCAATATCAAACTGGCAACAGGCTGCAATCTTATATTCGACTCATTTGTCAAAACGATATTGATATACACTTCATTATAAACATTCAATGTTTTTGTCTATCTGCATGGGTTTCCATCGTTTTTTTTTTGTCTATGATTGAGCGTGCGCACATGCATATTTTATATACAAATATCCAATCATTAAATGAATAAGACAGCACAACCATCAACGCATCAATTCAATATATACACCAAGAATTCATTAAAAAAAATATAAACGATGATATTTTGTCGTGTTTTTTATCTCATTCAATGCAAAAGAAAATCGAATTGAATTGTGCCTCGTGCGCGTGCATCGTTGCTGCTAAAAGGCTGTCAATTCCATTGGCGTCATACACCGTTTTTTTTTTCTTTGCGAATTTGTTTATCATTCTGAATTCAGTATTTGACATAATTAAACCAAAATATTTATGATGGCTCTTATAAGCATTAATCAGAATTGGAACGGCTGTGAAACGAACTGAAGAGTGCAATGTGTAGGAAAAAAATTGGTGCCATTATGTGTCAAACAAAAATTTACTAAGTTGTTCTTATTGTTTTGAATTGACTTGTGGGCGAATTGGAAACATTACATCAAAGTCTTTTTTTATTTTCTCTTCTAAATGTCATTCCAACTTATATTCTTTTCTATTGAAATTGATTAGAAAATCAATCTCACATCATGAATTAATTCCGTTTTTTGTGTTCATCGAAAAATTTGCCGGAACCTCTTCAAAGTTAATCGAAATTTCGGTTTGGATCCAGTTTTTAATTGGCACTCGTGTAAGCCATTTGCTGTCATATTTGGCAGAAGAAGTTCAACATCGAAGCAACGAATTAAAACATCAATCTAGTATTTCGATACGAAACGGTTATATCACATTCGATGGATTGATCAATATGTGATAAAATTTGCCGTTTTACGTCAGTCATTTCGTTAATTATTACAGCCGATAATCGTATATAATACGCTTTATTCAGGAATATTTGAATAAATAAAAGGTTACGAAAGTACACAATGATGATAGATTTGAACATTTATAACATTCTAATGGATCAGCTACTGATCTGATGCTGAACATTTTCCATTTTGGAGCCACGACAAACATAAAATAGAGCAATTAAAAGACATTTTTCGATTCAATTTATTTACATATCAATAGCACACACATTGTGCGCAATTGTTGAACTGGGCGCCATGGGCACCAATTTGAATAAACCATCATTTACACAAAATGTAAGTAGTACCAATTTACACATGTCAATTTAAAATTTCAACGACAAAATGTTTTGAATTTCATCACAACATTCATCAATTTCATGGATTTTTGTCCTTCAACTGAAATCGATTGGCTGTTGTTGCTGTTTATCTGGTCAAATTTATGCAAAAATGAATAATACCAATATTTCGTAATCATTTCCAGTGAATGCATTGGCATGCCATCTGAATGAGTCACATTTCATTTGTTTTTGCTCCAAAAAAGGTAATTTGTATTTTCCGCAGATTGATCAAGTTCAATGTTATCAACATAAATTTTGATGGCTAAAAATACATTTTGGCGGGAAGTTTTTTTCTTCTTCTTTATGATTTCAATTGAATTAGTTCACAAATGATTTTGTTTGTGAATGGTTTTTGTTTTTGAAAATTACAGGAATTTTTTTGAATTTTTTGATTTCTTAATTGCCCATTAAATAAGATTTGCGAGTGAGAACAAAAGATCCGTCACTTTATTTATTTTTAAATAAATTACATACGGTAGTTTAGTTTGATTTTTTAAAAAATGTTTTTAGTCATTTCATGCAAATTTCATCAGTCACAAGTGCTAAAACTGATCTAAGTGTAATTAATATGATCGCTGATAATAGATTTTTTTATGTGAATGACAAGCAACTTATTTCCTTTAAACAAAACACACTCACATCATGCAACAAAGTATTTTGCTATCTGTTTGAAAATGTATTAATTGAAATGATCGGGTAAAGGTAACCGCCATCATTGGACGGCATTCATTATTCCTTTCAAATATAAAGAAAAAAAGATCGAAATGACGCCAACAATCAACAAATGATTGCATCCTGACTCTAATGAACTGAATCAAAGTCGAAAAAAAGATCGGTGATAAGAATTTATCATATGGGATTTGTTTACGCGTGAAATATTCGCCCATTCTCTTGAATCGGATTAATTAATTCGACAATAAGCTGATTAATAAGAAACATATGATAGTGAGAAGGTGAGACGCGAGTGTCAATTTAACAAAGATACATTAATACCAGCGAAGAATGGCATCGACAATGATCTAATAAAAGCATAAATCTAATAATTGGTATGCGCTCGCAAACAAACAAACCACTTAATGAAAAGATGTACGATTTAAGCGCAATGGCGCTAGAGGTTATCGCCGAAATTCATAAATTTACATCTCAATGTTTTCAAATAATTCATCATCTGATGACCATTTATGGCATATTTATGCAAAATTATGACTTTCTTCACACGAACCATTTCCGAGTCTATTGTCATGGTTACCATGGCATGGTATAATAAATCGTACAACCGCGTCCATTGCTAATCGTTCATCAATTGCACTGACTGCACAAATGAATTTTTATTACTATGCAATTTTGTTCGCATAATCATTAGCGGCAATCGCAATTAACTCTTGAATTTTGTATGAATAGACTGCTTCATGAAGCAAACATGTTGATCGTCAAGTATTTGATTGGCTATTGATTTTTTTTTTGTTGATTCATAATTCGATTTCATTTTCTCTGAAAAACGAAATAATTTTCTGCAATTGTGAAAACGCAATTTTTAATGGGTTGATTTCATTATTTTCACTGGAAATTTCATCATGTCATCGAATGAAGTGTATTTTGAACCTGTGAACTACCGACACTTTTTTTTAAACAATTGACGCTTAATGCAAACTCCAATGATACATTGGAAAGTTGGTCACTTTTGTGTTGGAATACGAATCTCTTTCGATTGCCCGCAGCAAGGATGTTTGGTCGATTAATTTATTTGGCTGTTAATCAATAAAATAATTTTAGCAACGGTCAGTCAATTAGCGGAAGCAAATAAAACGCACCGAATTATTTATGTGCGAAATTTTACCAGGTGCTCTATTCAATGTGATGCTTTAAACAATTGACACTGCAAACCATCCGAAATAATACGTTAATCAAAGTCTCACGTATTGCAAAATGCTTAAGCTACCAACTGGCAGTTAAGTCATATGGCTATGCGTCTTTTCCAAATTAAAATGATCAATGAAATCATTCTAAATTACCGTGAGTCACACACATGCATGTACGGTGTTAGAAATTAAATACAAATACGCGCACGCGTACTTTGATTCGGTTTTGTTTGTTTGTTTGTTTGTTTAGTTTTTTTTGTGCCTTTGTGCCTATTCATGGAAGTGTTGATTTTATTGGCTCAATTATAATACGGCACACATGCTACGCAAATCACAATGTATTGAACTTGGTTTTCGCGGACTAGACACGATTAAAATTCGTAATTAATTGGCTCTTGAACGCAACGCAACCGATAAAAACCGAAAAATTGATGACAATAGAAGAGAATGACACATGGACACATATCGCACGCATGTATATGAGTGTGTGTGTGTGTTTTTTTAAGTTTGACTTGGATGTCATATCCACTTCACGATCAATAATGTTAAGGTTAGTTGTTACGAAATTTGAATGAGCGTGCGCATTTGCGCACGCAAGCACACACATATCATTTTTATGTGTGCACATTTTTGTGCACATCGTCATTCGTGCGCATTGCCATTTTTTGTGAAGATAGCAACAACGTTGGCTACTTGAATAAAGTGAAGCAGTGGAGAGAAGAAAAAAATGCGTGCATTTACATTTAACATCTCGATGTTGTTATTCTTCCGATTTTGTGCGCACATTCATTGTTGCATTGAATTTTTTGTTTTAAACACACCTGTGCACATCTTATGCATCGATTTTTTTTTTTCAATTTCACTACGTCAATACGCAGTCTTCACATTTATGGGCACATAAAACACATCATTCAAATTTAGCGCGCGAACGCACATTGCTTTGCGAAAAAGCCACGAACAGTGTCAATTGCGTACAACGTCATTACACACCACAAATTAGTGTGCAATTACATAGATTTTCCTTTGAATAATTAATAAATAAAGTGAAAAAAAGAAGTTGAATGAAGAAAAAAGAAACAACGTACAATGGCTCAACGATTCAATTTACTTATCTTTTCACAATTTACAAGCAATTTTTCTGCAAAAACATCACTCAACCGAAATTTAAATCGTTGTACCATCTGTCGCGCACCGATTTTCATGAAAATACTTTTCAAACCATGGAATTTTGATTAAAATCGAAACGAAAGGGTTTTCAGTTCATACATGTAATGAGTAAGCTAAGTGTTGTAATGCTTACAAGCCCGTAACTTACCTACGATTTTGGTGAATACTTAACAAAGGTTTGAGTGACTCAAATCATTTCTTTGCTCTCTCAATGTTCGTTGGCTATGGCTTTGAATCGTTTTCCTCTTTCTTTCAATGTTTGTTGGTTGTTTTTATTTTTTATTTCTGGTTTCAAATGGAAAATCCAATTTCTTCACACGTTACGTCATGAATCTATCACCAGAATGATTCTGTTTTTGCAATTGGTTCGATATATTTTACATAAATTGATTATTATGATAGATGTGTTGTTTTTGACGAAAAAGAAAAAAAACGCGATATTTTCCATTACGTTTCAGATTAACATTTTGTGATATGTTAATCTGAAATGACGGTCAAGTTGAAACAAAAGCATAACATGTATAATGATATAATCAGTGAAAATTCATGGGCATATTTTCGGATGTAAATTTTTCATCATTCGTTTCGTTGCTCATTTGCTCACCACTCACACATGGTCGTTCAAATGATGATTATCATAACCGTATTCTTACTCGCTTAAATGGAATCCGCTGGCTTGTATATTTGGATGTAATTCGATGTGATGGAACTATGATTATCCAAAAGAACGCCGTTTGTTTTTTGTTTCTTCAATGGTAAATAGGCAATTTTGTCCAATTTAATCAAATAACCGAAACACTAAAAGTTCGACATTTTTTCGAATGGTAAAGGGTTCGGTCACATTGGAATTTTGGTGGAAAATACAATTCAGATCTAATGATCATAGTTATTTATATGATTACACTATTACTAATGGGCTATGGTGAACGAAAAGAGACGGGCAAAAAACTATCCATCTCCGTCTTAAACTCAATGAAAAACTTTATTACCGTTTGGTGTTTTATTTTAAATAAATCACCTCAAACATCGGCATGGCGTGCGATTATTATAAATATTCGATTTTGTTTTTCTATATTTCGATTGTGCATTTTAGGTAATTAAATATGCGTAGTTTCAATGCTTCAACCACAAGAATATTTACATTTACTTCACTATTATTCTTTAATATTTTTCAAAAAGACAGCTTTGTTATTATTGAAAATTAATTTTTGATTTCGTTTGGATGAATTTGTGTATTTTTAAATCGACAAATATCAAATTAAATTTATAAACAATCAAAATGTAAATATCGCACAAAGTTCGTCTCTCTCAATGTAACAACGTTGATTTGAGCATGTCAGAGCATCAGCTGAAGTTATGTTCAGCCTCTGAAAGAAAAAGGTTAAATCCCAATGTGTTTTGTCGTCTTTGCGTGTGTCTTTTGTCATGTCTTGGCATTATTATTTTTTTTAACTCAAAATTACATGTTTTATAGAGATCTATTTTGGTCTAACCTCACTGCTTCTTACATTATTGTCGTTTGTTGTTGTTGTTGTTGTTGTTGTTGTTGTTGTTGGTACTTTTCGGCGCCAGTTTACCTTTCTGAACGATTTTCTTTTTAACGACCTTTATAGTCATTTGGTCAATTAGTTACATGTTAATCTCGCTTCAACGGAACAAATATTCAATAAATTCCAATTTTGAAAAATTCAAAACAAATCGCATTCAATTCGGTCTACAATTTAGCTGGCTGCCACGAAATCACAGCCATGATGGCACACTGACCAAAAGCGCGCACACTGCAATTCAAGGATTTCTCTTCCTCTAATTAAAGAACGATCACACAGCATGAATTACCACCGTAGCTATATAATTACAGCACAGAACTTTGTGTGCACAATTGTGTAATTTTTTTTTTTTTGGTTTCTTTTGACAAAAATAGCTGTCATCGACCGCTAATTTGAACCGTATAAAAATGAGTCAAGATGAAAAAAGGAAGGAAATGTTGTTTGGAGGACTTCCAATTTTTCTGTACAAATTCATTTTCTATCTTTTTTGCTTGCATTCGAAAGCGATTTCAATATCACACATCGCAAATATGTTGTATTGGAGTTGTAAATCAATATCTGTTTGAATATGGTAATAAATTGTAATTTTCCAACTTATTTTTATGTGTGTGCAGTGGATTTTTTCGAGATGAGTTGTCAATTTCCCGTCGATATCGAAAATAAACATTAATTGCAGTAAAATACAATTATGTAGCTGTTAGCCTTCTTTTGCTTTTTTCGGTGTATTTTCCACCGAAATAACACTACGCGCAAAAGAAAAATCATTTCCTCGCCGACAAACTGAGAACATCTGCTTTGCATTTTCTAAATATTCGTCGGTCAAACATTGACTATTCGTTTAATTTTCGATGGATTTTTTTCCATCAATCGCAATCAAATGAAGACAACAACAAAATATTGACATAAACAAATGAAGCGCTGAAGACACAATTCATATGTGCATACGACGATTACGATCGATTACTGAGGGGGAGAGAGAGAGAGAATTGAAGTGAAATTGGGTCTTGAGATTAATTTATTTAGTGACTTGCCATTGACTACAGAGAGATGTTTATCATTGCATCTGAAGTGGGTTCAAATATGCGAAGAGTTAAAAAAAGTAGCATGGTTGTTGGTTTCACTCATCATCATCTCATCGCGTTGAGTCAATACGTTTCAAGGTTGTTTATTTTATTTTTGGTTCAATCTCTTCAGTTGATGGTGCGTTTGGAGAAATGGTTAACACGTCAGCATGTTTAGCATCACCGAGAAAACGGCTTAATCACAACAATTCAACGAAAAAAAATACGCATATTTATTTATTTATTTACTAATAATAAAAAGCCAAAACAAAAAGGTGAAATTGTCAATTAAGCTTAATGAATCCAATGAAAAAACCAACATAAAGCGAATGACGTAAAATACCATGTGTTATATTCTCTCTCTTTGTTGTATGTAATAATAATGGTCTATGTTGATCTTGAAATCATCACATCATAACACTTTCGCCGCGACGTGTATTGATCGTGAAAATTAAATGTCTGCTATTTGCATTGTTTTCTTTTTTTCTTTCTTTCTCGCGATCCACACAAACAGACTCACACACACAGACACACACACGCACCTTTCGTTGCAATGCTTTGCCCATGTCACGAAATTCCGATTTCAAATTGAATAATAAGGCACCCAAATGAAAGTTACATAAATATGAAATGATATGTGTAACACATGTGATAATTACATTGTCGCGTTCTGTATCCAACCAATACGGGTTATTTGATTTCTGGTGTGTATTACCATTCTTCCCCCTTTGGTCTTTTGGACTCTCTATTTCCTTCTCTATTTCTCTGCAACAGACTCTGTTTGTCTCTCACTTGATCTCGTTCACAGAAGCGGCCTTTTCATTTTAAAAAAAATCAATTGCATTCGTATGCATTCTGAATGAATTGTTTTTTTTTCTTCTTTCTGCAGCAGCAACTTGAGTGTATCGATCTCAAGCACAATATACACCGTACACATTTTATCCATTTACTTGTACTGTTTTTGCCGTTTGGTATTCATCGGAGGCATGACTGACCTACATTTCATTTAACACACACAGTGAGACAGAGAAAAAATGTTTTTCAGTCGCGTAGTCAATAATCTTTTTTTTTTGTCTTATAAAAAAAGTCTTCATTGACGACGTCACGGTATGATATTGTGCGACTAAAATTACACATGAATGCGACGAATTTTACGGCCGCTGACACTCCGCAATCAACAATAACAATTAATATTGTATGCCAGTGTATTTTTGTGCATGAGCAAAGTGTGTTTTAAAATCAAAAAAAAAAAAAAAAAAAAAAAACAACAACAATTAAAAGAATAATTTTTGTGAAAAAAATTGTTCTTGAGTCATTCCTGGTATCTCCTGTGTGAGAAATGCTGACGAATCTATTTCGTACATCACAAATTACTCATCCGGAAACATGCGTTACTAATTAAGAATACCTACTTCGATCAAATCGGTCAATTTAAAAAATAAATAAATAAAGATCATCGTCATCAGCGTTGTCGTCGCAAAACTGGCCCAAGGCAAGAAAATTTGAACACCCAAGTCCGTTTTACACCAAATACAAAGTCGAACAAACGTTAGTTTGTGTATTTTGACCGAGAGAAATATGCGACGTCACACTGTGTTTGCGCTTGTATATTCTTTGTGGTATATTTTTCAATTCCTCGCACGAATTCCAGTGCATCACGTATATCAATCATGTGCGTTGTTGTTGTCGTTTTGGTTTCGGTAGTTATGTAGCTGGATTTTACGTGCGTGTCGATGACATTCTAAAGATGATATATTTCAATGGATTTTTTTTTCACTGCTTTCGTCGTTTTGTTTCTCGCTGACACAGGTCGCGCGATTTAAAAACCGGCTCATTTTAATTTTTAATCATGCGCGCATGCGCATATACTTTATATTTTGCAAAATAAATTAGAATCAAACGTTCCTAAAAAAAATGACTCATTTTTTTCGGTTGATTCATGGACGCATTTTCCGTCTCAGTTGAAACAGGCGTTTTTATAAAATTATGAATAAACAAAACTACCGTGTGTCAACGTGATTGATTCTGACTAAACGATTATTATAATTAAGCATTTTGTATTGAATACAAGTCATATAACAAAAAAATACAGAACGCATTCTCTCACATCTAGAGAGTGTCTATGCTCAAACAAACATCAGTTGTTGACTCGCATAGAAATTGTTTCAATCACCAAAAAAATACCGTTACGTACAGATTTTTGGCTAGTTAGGTTGTGATGAAACGTGAGCTCACGCACTCAGCGTACATAAGACATGTCATCAATGGCATTTGTCGATCTTAAATTCTCGTCAAGCTTACTTGAATGCCAATATTAAAAATTCAAACAAATCAAGTTTAAAATTGGCGTTGAAAAAAAATCGACTAAGAAGAAATAACCGCAGAATGGATAGATAGATAGTGTTAGCAGCAGAATTGATCGAATGAAGAACAAAAGAATAGAAACAAGAAACGATGACGTCGATTATATGATGGTGCTACATCGATATGGATACCAATTTATGACGAAAATCGATATTGTCATCATTTAAAAGATTTGCATACATTGCAATGATGAACGGTCTTGGCTCTTGCCAACATTGTTTAAGCAAAAAAAATCCGCATGCCTAAACATGGTTTAATATTTTGAAAAAAAAAGAAGAATCGGCACTGCAGCCGACTTAGCGCAACCAAAATACATATACAGCAAAATGTTGTGCGAGAAGTGGGATTTTATCACCTATACAAACATTCAGACACCACCATTTAGCAGCAGCATAGCGGCATTCGGCCGAAATACAAATGTATATTGAACACTGCAAACACATACCGATGAGCTCGTTGTCTTTCTCTTTTTCTCCTTCGTTCACTGTTTTGTATTGCGTGTACGCGTATTCAAGTGTGTTTGTGTTGTGATTCGTTGCATCTCTGTCTGTCGTTGGTCGACTTTACCGTTGTATCGCATCGTTGGAACTGTGTGCAAAAGTGAACAGCAAAACCGAAGAACCGACAACCAAGCAATAGCAGTAGCGGTAGCGTGCCGTTCAAGCACAATCTCGCGGCTACAAAACACCAAAACACACAGACAAAAACCAACCGAAAACCCAACGTGTATATAAAAAGAAAAAAAAAACTTTACATTTTTGGTCGTAGCCGTCTCCGTCACTATTTACACTTGGTTATTGTCATTTTTTGATACAACTGTTCAGTCGGATTTTCAAACTCGTGCACGTTGTTAGCCGTTTTCACTTTTAACGGTCAGCCGCTTAACAGAAAATAAGAGAGAAACAAATCCTTACAAACACGACTACATTTGTTCAGAAAAAAATTCACAACATTTACGAGCATTTTTTTAATTTAAAAAAAATTAAAAAAAAAAATTTAATATAATTTTCCGGAAATTTTTATCGCCTAACAAAATCAATCCGTGGTTTAAATATTTTTGGTTGTTGTGTTACACATATAAATAACGATATTTTAATATTTGATGTGATGATTGCCACAAACGAAAAGAATAGATAGAAAGAAAGAGATAAACGACCGAACTTTTTAATATTCAGACAAAAATTGTGCCGAATGTTTTTGTAGTGAATGTGCCAATTATAAATTGTATTAGCCCGTCCATTTCAAGTGCAGTGTGTAGAGTGCGTGCAATTTTTTTATTTTGTCTAAATACTTTTTTTATTTCATGTATTTGTAAAGAAAAAAAGTGATCGACCGGAAAAAAACGAAAAAATTGTGCATTTTTTTTTAATATACACGCATTATATATATTTGTTGCAAGCTTCCCAATTCTTTTGCATCGCGCTTTTTCAAACCAAAATATTTTTTTCTGTTTTACCAAAATTGGTAGCAAACGAAAGCAAAAACAAGAGAAAAAAAATTTAATGCTATATTTTGCTTGTTTGCTGCTTAAAATCGAACAATTTTCGTGTATAAATATTCAACGTTGGAGGACTAAGAAAATTACAAACCAAACGACGCCCGATATACCGTGTGCAGAAAACAATTCAACCAAAATTATTCAAAGCAATTTGTGTGCACAAATAATCACAAAATCACAAAGACACGAATCTTGCTGATCCGTAGGTAAAATTATCATTTAATTAACATTGTAAACCATTTTCATAATTACCATCGAAATACCACATACAAAAACGAACATCACATTTTTTTCTCTCGGATTCGTCATTGTTTCAACTCATCTCAATCGATGAAATGAGTGAATGAGCGGTAAATTCGAAAGAAAAGACAAGCTGGGGAATAAAAAAAGTATATATAGTGCATTCCAATTGAACATTTCCGATTTGCATCCGATTGAAGAGTGAGCACGATCACGTTACTATTATGTCGTGCATCGGCGAAATTATGGCATCAAAAATGACGAGAAATGTATTTTCAATTAAATAGAGTGCAATTTCATCCGAAATTGATCACAAATACATGTTATTCAAAGTATTTGTTTAAAATATTCTGTTAAACATTCTACTTCACGACAATGAAGATGATTGCGAATCTTTTTATTTATATGAATACCATACTATTGAATATATCTCTCGATTATGAAATTCCATTGAAATGTGATTGAACTATCATCTTAAAGTCAAATGCACAATATCAATCGTATTGCAATCGTTTGTACTTCATATTTTTATCTTTCCTGTTATTATATTGCTGCATTCAATCGATAATATTGAATCGAACAATCGCCTCAAACGATCACAACTTTTGCCACGCTGAAATCATTACCGCTTTTCTCTGTTTGTCTTTTGTAGCTATTAGCTCATATTTTCCCATAAAATGTAATAGTTCATGTTTTACCGCGAATTATTTCGTTCTTATTTGTTGAATCCTCGCAAAATTATTAATGCCGATTCCAATACCAACGTATCTATCTATATTAACATTTGTTTCTATCACTCTCTATTTCATTCGTCGCATTTGAATAAAATTCCGTTCATCGTTTGTTTGGTTTATTGTTGATTTTTTTTAGATTTCATTGATTTAATCAACCTTCATCATCGAGAGTTGTTCTGTGTTTAAAAAAAATCAGGGTTTTATTGGTAAAATATCAATGGGTTTTGATATCAAATCCATATCGATTTGGCATAAATTTCACCCAAAATATTCAAGTTTCATTTCCAGGCGATTTTTTTGTGATGATCTTTGCGTATCGATAAATTGTATCCGATGCATTTTCTCTTTCTTGCTCACGCATAGCCACACATTTTTCACCTCTCAGAAAACATTTGAATGCAATATGTGAATAATAAACCATATGTTAAAAGTACACATTTTATCGATAGAAATAACATAACATAATTTTCTCTTTCATTTGTACTGTATCTGTTGTGCTCAAATCAGCTGAGTGCTTTGCTGTTGAGAGAGAAAAAGGGGATGAGTGAGAGTGAAAGAAATGTCGAAGAAATTGAAATAAAAAAAAAAAAAAAAAACAGAAAAAACATCATAAAAAAACGTATCGTCAAAATAAAATATATAAATGATTATTTGAGTGACAGCGAAAATTCAAATAAAACAGATCTACACGACGTGTGCGTGTGTGTGTCTGCCGTTTTTTTTAAACTTCCATATTATGTTTATTTGATGTCAAATTATGATGTGTGTTTGCTCAATCACAATGACGAAAAATTTGATGGATTATTTGATGAAGTGTGCACACGAATGTGCATAATAATTTTTAATTAATATCGAAAAGAAAGGTGATTTCATGTGAATTAAATGCTATTTGACTAATCGATTTGGCGTGTGTATTTCTCTCCGACTCATTCGATATTTAAGTCGAAAATTCACTTGCAAAGTGAGCGATATACACACATATACAGTTGTTGCTAAGTTTTTCTGTGAGTAAGCGCTTGACCGCTTCTCAAAATAAGCGGAGCAAACATACATGCATGCTCGATTATTATATTCGTTTTCGGAAGAAAGTGAACTTAAATACGCGAAATTGAACACAAATTTCACTTAATCGAAGTTGAAGTCGAAGAATTTTTTTTCTTTCTTCGCTGGTGCCAATTGCTTTGCAATGTGATGAAAGTGCAAACGAACGAATTGTGGAAAGACGACATGTGCTCATGCCGATTTTTATTTATTTTCTGGTTTGAAATCACTTCAAAAAAACGGTATGAAAACGACAGTTATTCTACTGTCGAAATGCTGGATTAATTCAATTATGAATGTAATAACAGAAGAAGTAGGGATGAGAGAAAAAAAAGAACCGTTGAAAATACACAACAAAGATACACTGATATGCTCACACAATTAAAATACGTAATATGTTTTGTTCACACTTTGAAATTATTATTCGCACACGACTGACTGTGACCATAATTCAATAGAGTCCAAGACCATTTTTAAAAAATATGCATATTACGCCCTCAAAAAACAGTAAAAATGCCAAGCGCGCACACCAAAGATAATAGAATAATCATTCACTGAATGGTATATGTATGTGCTACAACGACGACGACAACGAAAATGCAGCTAAAAATGAGAAAGAAATAAGAAAAATTGTGTAACAAGCAAATCTCTATTGGTTCTACGTACTTGACGTTCCATGGGCCCAGTTTTCCACAACCGATTAATATTTTCTTTGTTGCATATTCAATGTGTCTGCTACTTCGTTTACTCATTCACCATCATTTTCGTCTTCTTCTTCTTCGTCGTCGTCTTTTGCGTTTTTTCAGACCGCACAATATACTTTAAATACAATATTTCCTTAACACAATTAATCATGAATCTGTGGATTACATTTTGCGTGTATAGTACAATACTTTTGTTGCGTTATTCATCGCATAGTGTACGTATTCTTACATGGTATACATGGTTGTGCGCGCGGCTTTTCTTCCTATCTATTTTATTTTCTGCAATTTATGCCAGTAGTTTAGCGTAGCTTAAATGCCCAATGTGTCTGTCAGACTCTGTCTGTATAAATTTTTTGTGTATGATCCGTCGATTCGGTGTGGAGTTTTATGTAGGTTAAATTCATCGAGGCGAAACTATTGTTTTACAACGGTTAATATGTGTGTATATGTATATTTCACGGATAAAGCTTACGAGGGATTTGCCTTAGTTTTGGCAAACATTGGACTGATAACAAACAAATATAAAAATATGAATGAATAATTTTGTTTACTGTTGTTGATATCATGCGGTGGCAAATGGATTATGCGTCTCTTAATCTAAAGAAGAGAAGAAAAAAAAACGCAAAATGCATTTCGGAAGCTTATACTTTTAAGTCTTCTCATTCGATACGATCATCGTACCATTACAATGTGTGCACAATTTTACCTTCGCTCAAAAAAAAAAAAAATTGAAAGAGAGAGAATTTTTTTTATGATGAATATTTATGAATCTTTATAATATAGTCATTGATGTTTGGCGAATCGACTAATTTTCTTCTCACATTGCCGAAAATAAAAAGTCAAACGATTTTTATTTAGCTACAAAATCGGCTTGAGATTATGGTATGGTTTCTTATCTCTCTTCTTTCTCGTGCTCAAGCGTACACAAGACTCTTGGTATCAGTGTCAAATATTCAAAATGATCAACCATCCAAATGCGCTAATTTACTATGTACGAATTTCTCAGCCTTGATTTTAACGGTTTTTTTCATTTCCATTCATTTTCATCACTCTTGCTTGAGGATTCTATTCTTCTGACTCTTCTTTCTTTCTCTCTCTCTCTCCCCCTCTATCATCTTAAATTTCATGACGGTCTGCAATTCTTTTTTTTTCGTTTCCTTTCATCAGCTAATTAGCTTAATTAGCAATTTTCTAGGCTTATTGCAATAATCTTTGTGTGTCTGTGTGATGAATTCAAGATTTATAGACTCATTGTTATTATGCTGATGCTGGATGGTAAAAGATCATCTGCATGTTGACCCTTATAGTTATCTTGAGCACTGTACCATTCGGTCGGTAAAGGGACCATCAATTATGACCATAATTTTTGCTGCTCTGCTCAAGTACGCATTGACCATTAGTTTTGATAGAATTAATGCTGACCGAACGAATGTTTACGATGTTTTGGTCATACGTATACTATGATGGTTCATCGTCATTTACTCAACTCTATGTAAAAGTAATTAATTGACCGAAAGAATCACAAGGTGATTGAAGGCCAATAGCTCGAACGTATATTTAAAATAAAAAAATACTACGAAAACAATCGCTCTTTGTATTATTATATGGTTTTTTTCCTCTTCACTGCATGGATTTCAATTTTCAAATTTTTTTGAAGAAGGTTTTTCTACCACAATTTCGTGGTCAATGAAATAGTTGTTGTGAACTACCAACTAAGTCTCAACACTTTCGATTTCAACAAATTATTATGAAACAAACACACACACACACACACACACAGAGAGAGAGAGAGAGAGAGAGAGAGAGAGAGAGAGAGAGAGAAGAGACACAAGAAAAGATGTATGTCAACACAGTTCATGGGTCCTCAACGCAAAAGGAACAAATTTATGTCCTCACTATAAACACATATTAAAGTTGTTAACTTTCTTTTCCGTCTTTAATCGGTCGTGCAAAGCCAGACATTTTATGGCAGTAATTGAAATGTAAGCAGAATCACTTGTTCTCATTTTGGAATTTTTAAATGTAAAAAACCCACATTTTCGCAATTGTAAATAAAAAAAAAATATTGCTTTGGGCATTCTAATAATAAAAACTCGCCTAACCGGCATTCCATTACAGTTTGAAATAAACACAAATACATAACCATGAGCACTATTGATAATATTACCACAAATTGAATGTGCAATCATACGGTGCAGTAAATTCTTGATACGTAAATGACAGGGAAGTTCAATAAATCTTACAAAACAGTCAGATATTCTGTTTACTGTCTCATAAACTCAGACTTTCAAATCGTTAATTATCAAATGAGAGTGTGAAGAAGAAGAACGAAAAAAAACAATGGGAGTAGGTCCAAGTGACATGTTCAATGTTAAACTTCGATTTGAATTTGTTTCGTTTAATTGGTCGCTTTTCAATTTAACGATCACTGGGATCATCTCCGAGCATGGTATATTCGCTTTTGTAGTGGCATTGAATTTTTTCAGATTGATGGCACCTTTCGAAATTTAAATTTTTTTCAAAACATTTTCCATCCAAAATTTTCCATCTTCATTGCTTCTTCATTTTTTTTTAGATGGAAGATTCGCTTTTCTTTAATTCACTTTTTCTTAAATTTTGAATAAAAATACGATAGAAATCTTTTATTTCCATTTTTAGGCGTGAAAGAATTTCCTACTTTCTTCAATATTAATATGCATAAAGCAGTATGTATTATTCTCGAGACAATACTGTAAATCGATAAAACAAAAATATGTTCGAAGAGTGTGAATTTGAATGTGATTTATTACCAGTTGACAATCGAATGTTGATTCATTGTTTAAATGGTTTTCAATATCAAAGACATCGGGTGTGTTCGTGCATTTGCTTTTATCGAAGAAACATAAAAAAACATCAACAACTCAAGTTTATTGAGATATGAGCTGTCATTGTTTCTGGTGTATTTTTTCTTTGGTTTATAAATTGTCGTATGTCTATTATCGGCTCATTAACACATGCGCTTCGTTGTGCGCTTGTTTGCCGCACTTTACCATACACATACACTAAACAGGTGTAATGCATTGTCATAGAGTTGACTCCCGGTTCGATTGACGCTCCATTCATACATACAAAATTGAAAACAGAAAATTAATGTAAAAATAATACCTTTTGTTATTCAAATTTGTTGTGTTGTGTTATATTGTTGTTTGATGCGTGTATATATCTTCGAATTTAGCTTAACCTACATTTTGTGTGTATTGTACTGGTTGCACTTTTGTTGCCGAATGCATATTTCGTGTTCATATATATATATATATATATCTCTCTCTCTCTCTCTCCTTTTCGATTGCATTTCATGTGTGTTGCGATATATATATTCGTTATGGATGATATTTTCTGTTTCGCATCCCATGCATTGTATTCCGATTAACATCTGACATAATCATCATCACCACCAGAAGTAAGATTTGTATTTCTAATGAAAAACAACACATTCGCATCATTCGTTCAGAAACGATTATGTCTTGTTCAAAGTCGTTATTAATCGGAACAATGATTCTTTAACTGAATTGAAGACTAAGAGAGAGCACGTACACATAATCATTTTTTTTTTTTTGTTTTCATCAAATTTCAAAACATATGCACAAGTCAAACGACACATACAATGTTATAAATCACTTGTAATCGATGGCGAATAAAACGAGAGAATGAAAACGAAACGATTCTCGTTGATGTACCGTTATAAGCTTTATCAATTTAATAGACGAACGAAAATAAAAAAAATATTTTCTATGAAATCGCGCTCATTGACACTAAAGCATTTGCGGCAATAATTCATTATGGAAATTGCCCGTTTAGTCAAAATCGATGGTTTTAAATTCATTATTACATAAACACAAATAAATCATAATGAGTTTGGTGTAGGTATCGTTTCGGAACAGCCGATTGATGACGGCACTGCCAATGGTGGCAGCAAACATAGGCTTCGTCAATCGTAATCAATCACTGGAAATTGATGTAACTGAATGAAATGATCACATATCGAATCGATAGTCGATGCGATGGGCGAGGACATGATCATTTATATGATCATTTTATTCATTACAATATCATTAATTTCCACGCGTATATGAGATCATATTCGACACCAGAGCATTAAGATAAAAAAAATGTCGTTGATCGTTTTTATCTAAGCTGACTGGTTTAATTCGATCTTGGGAAAATTGGTTACACACATTCTCAAGAGAGAAAGAGATAAAGAGAGAGAGAGAGAGAAATTTAAATCAAATTTGATTGTGCAAGATCATAAATAACTGCCAAAGAGATAGAATGGAAATAAAGAAAGAAAATCCGAGAAAAAAGAAGAAAGAAATAGAGTATAGCTTAATGCGTCATATCCAAATCAAAAGAATGTAATCTTTCGGGTCGCAAATTGTGTACAGATTTATAGAAGTGAAAAAAAATGCTATGCCGATTTCAAAATGCATCCAAAAGTCAATTTGAGTTGTTGTTGTTGCTTCAAAGTGCTATACTCTTGCTGATACTTTGATATATAATTATATGTATTTTAACTTATGTTGCAATTTTCCAGTTTGTCTCTTGTTTCTTGATCGATTCCAAAGTTCTCGTTTGTTGCCATTCTTTGCCATTCACGCGGACGCTCACTTATTCTTAGCCAGATACATACGCTGCGTGTGTGAAATGAACTTTTTTCAAACAGTAACCAGCTGATTTGTCTATATACATTTTTTTTCTTTCTCGAAAGCAATAGTGTTACCGAATAAATAAACACATTTTAAATTAGAAACGAAATGGATGTATTTATAAGCTTTCGCAATAGAGCGAAACGAAACTAGTTTTTGACTATGTGTGTTTATGTTCCGGAATAAGATATATTTTATTTTGTTTTTTTTTTTTTTTTTTTTTCTCATGTGCTCTCCCGGGCGTTTGACTCTTGAATAGAATCGTTTTTAAGTGAATAGAATGTCGAGTCAAAAGAATTGCTTACATTAACATAAATAATAGCTCGAACATGGAACAACGCGATAAGTTTTTCGGAAGAATATCGATGAAAATAGAGAAAGAGAAACCAACAACAATTTTTTTTTATCACAATTATGTGATGGCATTCCAAATGTGTTATCTTCAATTCTGGATGTATACGGTTTCAAAGAACTTTAATGTTGGTGTTGAGTTCGAAAAGTTAACGCCTGGAAACAGTCCTTTGACTGTTGCAGCAGAGATGAAATTAGAGCGATTGCAGTGTCCTTTGCAAGTGGCGATAATTGATTTATGTGCGACCATTCCGAAATGCTTTTGCACCTCATCATAGCATTATAAATGTGGCTGTAATACCTAAAACATCAAACCAATGCGCTTTGAATGGTGTCTATGGTAGTGGTGCAATAGATTGCATCAGTGAGCCACCGAATCAACCATATGATTTTAATAAGTGATATGAATCTAAATGGCTTTATAATTAAACAGTAACAAAACACATACAATATGATTATAGTCTTGTTGCGGTTAGTTGTTGTTATTTAAAAAAGGTTTTTTCTTCACTTTGCTTGATCACGAGTGCGCACACACACATATACACACGCTCGCACTTTTTCCTACTTCTCTCTAAATGCATTATATTTCGTTTTTTCCATTTTATTTGCCAGATTTTGATATTATATTATAAACATTTACATAATTTGTTTCATTTTTTCGCTACTCTCTTTCGCTCGCTCGCTCGCTCTCTCTCTCTCTCTCTCTCTCTCTCTCTGTCACATACGCCACGCGCACAATATGCTTGTTTAAAGTGTTGTATTTTTCAGTATTTTGTCTGAATTGTGTGCATTTGCCGCTGTTTCGTTTCGTCTTTGGAGTAAATACCCAGCAGCAAAATGTGTGTAAACATATTAAAACCATTTCTTTTTCGTTTTGATTTTGATATTGTTCGCTCTTATTCCCGTACTTTACAACTAACACAGCAACTTTACTAATAATATTTAATAACATATACGGATCGCAAAATTTTAAAGAAAAAAAAACACATTTAAAATATCGCTATGTGAATGCTTAACGCTTGCTGATTAATATTACTGAGCCCATACCTCATGTTGTATACAATGTTCATCTTGATATTCGGTATTGTGTTTCCTATCTCTGTCGATCGTAGGCATAGACTCAACGATGTATGAGTATGCGAATCCACGTGAACGACTTTTTTTTAATGAAATGCAGTCATTTTTTGAACACTGATTTCAATTTATTTGTTGATGTTCGCTCAATTCTCTATTGTGTGGACGCTCTCCCGTATCGATTTACATTATTGCGATGCATAAACACTCAATTTAACTCTTCGGTTTCTTTTGCCACCGCTACAAATCGAAAGAATACATTTTGGTTCGAATTGAAGTATGTTTATATGTGAATCGAGTATGTGCTTGAATATGAATTGTATCTATTTTCTCTATTTTGAATGCTTCTCTTTGTTTCTGCCATTCAACAAAGTTTAAATATTCTGTCGGTTTGTTTTTGCTCTCGTTCAGTTTTCGACTTGACACAAAATCGCGGTTGTGAGCTTGTTGGCTGCACATATGCTTGTGACTCTTTTTTTCATCTTTTCTTCTACACGTCAAAAGCTTGTGTACGTGTAAACGCAGTTATTATGTAAGTTTCAAAATTATTTTTGCGCTCTTGTTCATCTGTGTAACTTTATTTCGCTTCATTTTATTTCGATTTCAATTCTTTTTTTGTGTTTGTGTGTTTCGTTTTGTTTTGTTTCAGTGCCATGGTAATTTGTATGCATTCATGCAAATATGTCTGAGTAAACGAAAAAAAAATGTCTTAAAACGACACCATAACCAAAAGACAACGAGTAATGCCGGCAATAACAATATAACGACACGGCAATCCCGTGTGGAAAAAAATTGACTGACTGACTGCTGAAATCGACTGAAATTGAATTTTCTTCTTTTCGACTTTAGTCGTCTATGTATCTCATTTTAAATAGATGACTTATTTGAGACGTTTTTGTCTATATAGTCAACTGCGATTGAAGTTGAATTAAGTTGTATTTTTCTCTACTATGATTGACTGACAAATCAGCCAAATCAAGTTAAAACATCATCAATCTCAGTTGGCTTTAGCCAAAAACGTCCCAAATCAGTTAACTGACTAGTCAGTCAGTAATTTTCCACAAGGGATGGCATTGATAATCACAAATTTATTGAAGAGATTATTTACCAATTTTTGCAACATACACACAGACACACACAACGAAAGAAATTTTTCGAAATTACTCAGATTTGTCATAACGATGTAATTGGCCCCTTTTGCTTGGTTATTGTGGTTTTTGTTTTCAAAATTGGTTGTGTCGTCTTCTTTTTCATCGTCGTCGTTGCGTTTCATTTCTTTCAAAGGAAAATGGTGACTTACGATCGAAATGCAAGTGAAGTGTATCGGACAATGATGTTTATTTTTCCACATTTGACCCGTTGAAGTGCCGTTAGAAAGGTACCCAACATGAACTTAATCGCTTTAAACACTCGTGAACACGTTGTTTGTTAATTTTAGTTTGAAGATGATTTTGAAATGTTCAATCACCAATGTTTATGTTTAATCTTCATTTTGAAGAGATTTTCATTTCGTTTACATTGTTTTTCCATCAAAGGCAGTTTTTTTGTTTCTATTTTAACCTATAATCGTCTTTGATACGGATGATTTTTGCATCTGAGAAAATTGAACTTTCAATTCGTTGAATGGAAATTACTATTAAAAACAATCATTTGATATCAAACTTATTTGGTGTGTTTTTTCAAAAATTTGAATGAAATTGGCGGAAAAAATGTTAATTCAAACATTCAAATCATTTAAATTGTTAAGCAAATCATGCAAATGAACAGCAGCATGCATTCAAGCATCGTTTTGGCGACGCAATATCTACGCGTTTCGCGTGTCTTTTGCACCATTTGCTGCATTTTTTCCTTTTTTATTCGAAGTTTTTTTTTATGTATGCGTGTCTTTCAAATACAAAACTATTTAAAAGCAACACAGTTTGAAAACATTTAGATTTGATTTATATGAGTTTCTGTAAAGAACTGGAGGTTTTACGTGAATGAATGGTAACATCAAAAATCCAAAAATCATTAAAAAATATGTGTTGGCAAATACAAATCAAAAGTACTTACTGTAGCTGATGAAACAGCTGTACTTTGTTTGCTTATTTCATGAGTATAAAAGTCGATCATAATATCCAATCCAAATTAAATAAATATTCTGATTGAATTCTGTGCTTTTTTTCCCTCATTAAATGCATGAATATCGCCAACGGCGTCGGTATGTATCGAACTGTACAATGAAAAGTAGGAAATGCAATTTAAACGCAACACGTTGTATGCCGTTATATACTTATAATGAAAATTGTGCGAGAATCAAGTCAAAATACGCTTGCAAACACATTCCGAACAAAAATCGACTTCATGGCATTTATAACCGCTACATTAAATGTCTGCATCGAATCGCTGTGAATATATATAACAAGTTCAATCACAAAAGTGAGAGACAGACCGACCATTCTACACACATGAGAGAAAAAAAGAGACACTGACTCGTAGTATGCGTGGATCTTTAAAGCCATTTTCCCATATGCGTACGCATGCATTATTCCAGTTTTGATAGTGTAAATACAATATAATGCGTTACTGTTGTCGTTTCAAGTCACATGTTCAGACAATATTTTATGAGGTTTGCGTGCAGACACATTTGGTACCCCTTTTATCTGGTGCAACAGCAAAAAAAAACTAAACAAATTGAAAGGAATGGTGGAGCAATAAAAGACCAGAAGTGAATACTTGTTGAATTCAATTGAATTATATGTTGACGCACATACTTCATTTTAAAACAACTACAAAATAATGATTGTGTAGATCGCAAATGAAAAATGGGATGCCATATGTCAGAGCATTCACTTTTTTATCTTTGTTCTGTTGATGTTTTGATGTTGTTGTTTTTGTTCTTCTTTTTGTTGTTTCGTTTGTTTGAAAATCCTGCACTCTGAAATGAACCCGGATTCTAATATCTATAACAATATTGAATAGGAAACAAGTATATTGGCAACAAAACTAGAATAGAACACACGGTGACAGATCGCATATGAAATTAATCAGCATTTTTTGACTGAATATGGCTTTAAGTTCCTACAGACAGCAAAAAAAAGAAGAAGAACCTCGAACATCTTATCGCTTCAGTTAGTTTTTCGCTATTTAAATTAATTTTTGTTCGATTCGGACAGCGAATCGCTGATTTTTAGACATTCGTATATGGCATAAACGATAAAATGCAAATGATGATATTGCAAACTCATACATATAAACTGACGAAGAAGAAGAAAAAAAACAGCTGATATTTAAACAACGATTGGCGCTAAATTCTATCGATGGATATTATTGTAGTATATGATCCAATGTCTATCTTTGACCTATTCGCATTTGTTTTCTCGTTGGGCGGACGTGAATAAGAACTAGCGCAGAACTGTATTTCAAATGATTAAAATAAGCAATTCTTCATTCGAACCAAAAAAAGATGCTGGTTCTTTTTCCATCGTTTATTCGCATTAATTTACTATTTAAATTTTTTCTCAATGGTCTATCATCTAAAAAGCGCATTGTCACACCAACCAGATGATCATAAAAGTCACGATATATATCGTAGTATATACGACACTTTATAGCTCAATTACGGTTAAAGACATAGCAATTGATGAATTTTGGAGTGTAACCGATTTGATGTGTGTACAAAAGCGCGTGCGAATCGGTGAGAAGCTATTGTGCAAACGCTACTTTAATTTGCAAAGAAATCCGGTTTAAATTGTGGACACAAACCAACCGTTTCTCTCTCTCTCTCTCTCCCTCTGGCTTTATTGCTTTTCTTCTCACAAACGATCGCAAGCGGAACCTTTTATATTCGTGAAATTCATTGACGAACAACGCGCGTTAAGGAAATTTGCACCGTACTTTGTGCACACGATGGTAACGAATGGTGAAGCAATACCCATTACATATATATAGTTTTGATTAGATGTAAACAGTGAATTAGTGGCGAATGCCGCTGAGTGTTGAATACCAAAATCCAAATACTACCTGACCATTTTCCAGGTACCACAACATTGTCTCACATCATAGATTGAGCTCCATTTAATAAAATAATTTACATTAAAATATTTTCGCATTTCATAATGTACACACTATCTTTTTTTTTCTCCATTCTTTTATCAACGAAAAAAATATATATGATATTTCAATAATGCCACAACGAGTGGAAAGGCTTTGAACAAATCACTTTGAAATAAATCGAACACTTTTCAACTAAACTTCACCATATAATTGGACTTTTTTTCTCAATTACTTTCTGTAACATAAAAACCAAATACTCGCGTATGAATGCAATTCAGTTCGTTCTTTGTCTCATTCGATGCAATTTTTCGTTTGCTTTAACATTGCATGACAGTGTCAAATGAAAAGTCACTCACATTATATTTCACTGTTTCTTGATTGCGGTAAAGTTTCTTTGTCTCACTTTTTTGTTAGCAAAAAACTTGACTGCTAATATCCATTTGGTATCAAACGTGTACATTTTTCTCACAGTATGCATAAAAAAACGAACCACGCGGAACAGCAAATTGAGCTTAATTTCATTTTGGCGTAATTCCATCGGCATCATTTAATTGAAATTGGCTTATTTTAGTATTCAAATTATTATTTTAAACTTGGAAACGATGGAAACAATTAAATTGCTTGGTCAAAAGAAAATCGTTAGGTAAGCGTGCATATGTAACGTGTGTGTTGAGAACTAGGGGATAACCGTGAATTGCAGATCGAATAATTTATAATAATAAACGCTATTTCTCTCTAGTTTTCACTAATTCTGCTAGTATTTCTACTAGTTTGTTCTAATACTGCTATTTTTTGCTAATTTCTCTAGTACGTCAAAAATATTGCATATGTCAGATTGACAGCATGATCGAATAACTGAAATGTGTTTACGTAAATGTTTCAAAAGTTGACACTTTCAACGTGTATATTTGAAGCAGGCACTAGCGTATACGTTTTCAGTAAGAAATCTGTCATCAAATCTACATATCCGATTGCAATTCGTAAATTGTAGTTAAAACAGATGAAACGTGCTTGGTTACGTGCCATTGAATATATTTTTATTTAAAAATGAGAAAAAGCGCATTTAACTACATATTTTGATACATTTTAGTTCAACACTATTCAATTCGTTCGTTTTGTGAATTTTATTTTAATTAATTATTTCAATATATTCAAGAATAAATGCTTACTAAAGTATATACGTGTACAGTGCTAATTTATTGCTAATTTTGCTATTTTCTTCATGTAAATTTCCATATTTTTTTGCTAATGTGCTAATTCTAATTCGCATGGATATCCCCTAGGTTGAGAATCATCAATTAAACAAATAAACAGATTCAAAATTGACAAAGGTGGTAAAGAAAATATGTGATCTAAATTTGCCAATTAATTTTCTTTTCTTTCTCTAAAAAACATGTCGTTGTTTGTATTTTCTCTCTTCTTTCGTTATGAAAATGTCATAAGGTATTAACGTAAATTGATTAGGTCGAAAAAATGCCTAAAATCAAATTGACACTCGATCATGTTTTTGATTGGGCATTCATTTATATGCAGAGTTTTTTTAGTCCGTTGTGTGTGTGTGTGTGTGTGTGTGTGTTCAGCGTTGTATTCACGCGAGGCCTTATTTCGTAATTTTTGAATGTTATAACTTGGAAACAAAGTCTTCTAGTGAACTTCTGACATGCCATCATTTTTATGCGGCTCATTAAATGCAAAGACACTTGGCTAAACTATGAAAGCTATGGCCGTTCGATTTTTGGTATTGGTTGTGTTTGTTTGATAAATGAAGCCTTCAATCGATACATCACGACGTTTGTATGGCAATTATGATGAATTTTTTTTTGTTGCCTCTCTTCGTATCGCTCTTGTCGTTGACAAGGCACTGCGTCGTCTGACGAAAAATAGTCAATTTATTTTTCTAATGCAAAAATTAATCGACAATCATTCACTCTTTAATTGAAATATCAAATACGTTTTATATAACGCGATATTCAACAACAAAATAGTTTCGCTTTAAATAATATAATATAAAAAAATTATTTTCTTCTATTTTTGAAGCTGTGCACTATGTTAACACATAACGCAAATGCTCCAAAAGAGACTGGAAGCAACGAAAATAAAATGATAGCAAAAAAAAGGGATTGCATTGCACGAATTTGTATGTATACACATTTACGTTATATATGGATATGCATATGTTGGAACTTCAGGCGCTATAGTCTTGTTCAACACTGTATGTTGTGGTTCTGTTTAATTTTTTTATTATGTTGTCCGTTGTACGAAAGCGATCGTGCCATTTTGAGCTCATACAAAATGTGTACAATAGAATGCTGCAAGTGAACAAAAAAACACCTCTTTTTTTACTTAAGATAAAATTGTAAAGGTAATTGTACATTATGATTTTTTTCAGTGATTAAATTGAATAATAAAAGAGCTACAAATTTTCCCCATTGTCACACTTTTGAAAAATGCCTGCAATTGACCTTTTCATTTTGAAAAAATAGCAAGAAAAAACGTCACTGAAAAATCTACTGAAATAGTTTTAAATAGAAAATTCGCGAATAAAAGCACAGTTTTTGGTAAGCTATTTACAGAATCATTGTGTGTATATATAAAAACTCGATAGCAATGGTAATATGTTGATTTCATTTACTAGATTATATTTATTCTTGGCGCCACCAAATGATAACCTGCTGATTTTGCCAGGCATTTTTTCGTATAGTCAAAAGCATAGCATATAGTATGTTGCCCATCGTTTCACCATTTGCCGAAACACACATACACGCCAAAATTTGAATCACACAAGCCATGGGTCTGCCGGTCGGCCTTGTAGATAATAAATTAAAACACGTTTCCAAAGTCTACTAATGAGTGAATTAGATAAAGAATAGATCGAAACTTGAGCATTTCGACTGCATTCTGTGAAGGACAATGAAATTAGATGTCCATTTCAGAGCCATCCGAACGGCGACAAACTATAATCAGCTATCTATCAAACGGATGTTTGTTTATTTAATTAACATCGTTATTATTTTAATGTGTAGGTATGTCGTCATATCTCTTTGAATTGACAATATACATATACATTGCCGTTGTCATCGTTTGTTGTTGTCGATGAACGCGTGCCCATTCAATATTGGGTTTCTTTTTTTTATTGATTTACTGACATAGAAATGAACGCACACAAAATTATGAATTGGAATTTTGATTTGTGGTTCGACCTTGGCTAACGGCACATTGACGAGATTTCACAGATGCTTCAATGCTGTTCCGTAACCCATAAAATTACCATATTCTTGTAATTTTTCTTCGCATTACAGCGAATACTCAACAATGAAACAACACATAAAATTATAAATTTATAAATACATTAATTTTTCTTAAAGAGACGCTCGCGCTTCGATCACAACTAACAATATGCAACGACGCATTGACATTAGATTTTCTGTTGTGACGAGAGATTGAGATATATTCTGTGTGTATTTATGTCTCGATCGAATCTTGTTAAATTATTGCACAACTTTTTGACTGGGAAAATTTCACGCATTTTACCAATTGAATTTGATTTATGCGTTCAATCGCGACAAATTGACGGGCATCGTCTGAGTTTTGATTTGATTGAGAATGTCAACTTAAATGGATTTTATTTTAATGCTTAAAATTGAATATCTGGTTTGTCCGCTTGGCCAATGAATTTTTCGATGGAAAAATATCTATTAATTTTTGTGACATAATTTAATTAATTTAAAACATAAAATGTCATATCAAAAGACGATAATGTTGTTGACATTTTACTTCCACAAGAATATTGGTGGATATATAAACAGAAAAAAGAAACATCGAAAATCGATTTGGGCGAACATAAATAAAAATTGGAATCGAAAAGAAAATGATCTCATAAATAACACTTTGAATTAATTCTATTTTTTTGAAACTTTATTTTGGTGACAGAAGAATGGCAGCTAAACAAAACAATTTTTATTTGAAGTGAATTGTGTAGGTTATAGTGAATAAATCAAGAGATTACGGATGTATTTTAATGTGAGATGGTACGCGACAAAAAAAACCAACAAGTCACCTATTCATCTACAATTCTACATAATAATGAAATAGATTTATTTTCATGACAAATTGCCTAGCATATAATAAATCGCCAATTCGCCACAAAAACTCGCTCCGATCTCAATGCACGCACACATACACACACACGAAAACATAAAAAACTGAAATAATGCTGGGATTACTAAAATAATTCTCTTTCAATTAGAATAATTCTGTATAAAAATGACAACATTCTTCAAATACGCCCAATTCAGCTAGAGCATTGAGCTTTTTTGTGAATTATTTGTGTCGCATACAATTCAATTAATTTCCTGATCCAATGTATGGCCACTTGAGCAAAAACTTATTGCATAGGAAGAGATCGTCTAGTCTAGATTAATGAGAAAACAATTTATTACCATGAAAAATCGATGGAATTTAAATGAAAAAAATGCTTGTTTTGAGCAATGATTCCGTAAGCTCCTCAACCGTTGGCATCGATAGAAAGACAAGTAAAATCGATGAAAACTGAAATGCGTAGCTGGCAATGAGAAAACGTTGACGGATTTTCTACGCATATTTATACAAATTGTATTTCTTGGTAAATAAAATTGCATTTATGCCGAAAATGATTTGTTTTCGCGTTAGTAAATCAAGTGATTGCATTGCGACACACAGTGAAACGCGTACACACACACACGCATTCCAACTGCCTTAATCCATGTTGCGATGACGCATTGAATTTTTTGCCAATTTTGCTTGTCTTTCTATCGGTTCTAATGATACCAATGTTCACGCAGATCGATAACATTTATTATTACTGTTTACTTACTATGTCTCTAGGTTTCTGTTTTTTTTTTCTTCATCTTTTTTTCGTTTGTATGTGCGCGCTTTTTTCTGTTTCTCTTCTATTTGGGTTATATCTTGTTTTGAATGCGGAAAAGTACTATTAAATTAAAATATTTTTATTACGTCGAGTCCAAACTGACTGCATTTTTTCGCTCGTTCAATTGGCTTCTAATTCGTCGGTGGTTCAAGAATCGTGTGCATAATAAATTGCAAAATGTTAGCAATATGGCGCTCAGTTGATCGTTCGTTCGCTTAGTGTCAGATCGTTGCATGCAGTTTGTATGATTTGTGACGGTGTTTGTAAAATTTTCTACGCTTGATGCATTTTTATATCGCATTAAATATACGACACATAAAATAAGTATTCGCGCAAAATAAAATGAATGAATAAACGCAACTGCAAGTGGAAAAAAGTCATGGAATGAAGAAATGTACGCTGTGGTAACGCACGTATAAATAAAGAGTATACTCAAAAGGGCTTGGCCTTTTTTCTGTCTCTATCTCACCGAACAATTTAATTAAATTAATTGTAGCCTTTTCTTTTTGCTCTCTGTTAAGGTTGGTCGTGTTTTTTTTTTCGTTCGTCGGTTGGTTGGCATCGATCTGTTTTCTTAGAAAACGTTTTATTATGATTTGTGATTTATGGTGGTTGGTATACGTGCCGCAAATATTTTCCTATTGTGTGCATCGTTTCGAAAATGTGTTCAAAATCCACACAAAAGCACCTCGGCCAATATACTCGATTCGCCCAAAGAAACACAAAGTCTATGCACTCAAATGTCGATGGATTTTATCAATTGCACCTTCTCAAATCGAAGAAAAGAATCATACCAATCGAACATTATGCCGCGCATTTTTAACTCTATTACAATCGCCGCAACATTGAGCAAAAGCAACAATAACAAGGAAAATCTGACCAAAATCTGAAGGCAACACATACACTTTCAATCAATCTGCCAATTGTATAATTGAACGGTACACACACACAGACACATACTTTTAAATACATTCGAATTCTTTAGCTATTTTTTGGATTTCGAATTGAGCATGACATATTGGTTTGATTGTTCGATATATTATTTTTATTATTCATAATAATACTGAAAAAAAATCTACAAGCTATAAAGAGATTGACTGTATTGAATGTTGTTGGTTGGTGCGCAATTTGGTCATTTTTTCATGTGCTTGCGAATTGAAACAAATAGCGTGTCGAAAATGGATCTCCACAATAAATTTGCACAAAATCTATAGCGACGTGTGCAAATGGCTCGAGATTCAAGGAAAATGCAAAATTGTTGCAAAAAAAAAAATTTGCAAGATTTCGAATGGTATACTGTATGACCACATGGAGAAAGAAGTTATAACTATCATGTCAGGCCACGACAAAACGCCAGTGCTATGGTGAAATGTTTTCAAGCACCGAAAACTTGTACACACACACACACACACACACACACACACACACACACACACACACATTGAAGTCAATACGATTTATGTATCACACCAAATCGGCAAAAGAATGAGGAAAAAAACATGCATATTTGACATATTACGAATATGACTTGCAAAAAATGTGAATCAATGCTGTGAATACGGTTGAATGTATCAGAATCGCGCAATAAATACCATGAACAAATGAGTTATAATCAGTGAAAGCGGAGATTTTTCTCCTTCCTCATCACGTATGTCTCCTGCCATCCATCTTATTATGTCCGCTCTCGATGATCTTAATTTCATCCTTTTATACATGTATATATTATGATCAATGGGCTTTTGGTCGATTTATAAATGCTGTGTGCCATAATTGTGCTATTGCTGTCACCACATTTCATTTTGTACTTTATTTATTGCGATTTGTTTCTCTTTATTGAAATCGTTGTCGTTGCCTGTCCGGAATTTATGTTGTGAGCCAAAAAACATGCAAATTACTTCTGTGATAGCTTATTACATTTTCAATGTGACGCACGCCAACTGTTTACGTTGTGTGCGATGAGATCAAATTGTATTCCATATCATTGATTTATTTAGTATGCATTCATACTTGATGGCGGACGAAAACTGTAATTTATTGTTGGTTGCGTTTTTTCGGCTCTCGACGTTTCGATATATTTCCCTTGGAAGTATGGCAACAATTAATGTTTCATTAAATATAAGAAAAACCGTCAATTGTTGACTTTTTCTTAACTCAGAAATGGATCAAATCGGAAAGAACCTCGATGGTTAATCGAGAAAGGAGAATGGTTGACGTGCTGCCTTAAATGGTTGTCATGATCTTTTTTTTTATTTCATCTTGATATGAATTCTAATCAACCATGTACAATAAGACCTCAATTGCTATCATCGGTATACGATCATTTAAAAAAAAAAAACAAGGAATTTGTACGCAATCGCATGTTTTTGTGCATAATTCCATGCATGGCACACATGATTTATTGTCACTGATCATGTAGAAACCGTGCGATTTGTATGCAATCGAATTTTTATGTGATGTCGCCCAAAACAGTTAACCACTGAATTAAATTACATCGTGTGGCTATATTTCAGTGTGTTTACGCGTGTACTTAGCGTTGTTGGCCCAGGTCGTAAATGAACTGTGTAACTTTGTTTTAGCGAGATGAGTGATCGCTTGGGCTAAAAGCTGATGGTTTTTTTTTTTGTTTTTTCCGTTGTAAACAAAGTTGCTGAAGAAATATTTTATGAGCATTTGAGTGATATAAGCCATGACACATCAATTAAATGGTCGCAATATAATCCCAGCAAAAATCAGGGGAAGTAATTGGTGTGTAGCGATGAATTGAACCGAATGACGGTTGAAAATTTGGTTTTTGCTTTTTATTTCGATTTTTATGAGTAATATGCACTTTTACTAGTTTTGACTGACATTGAACGTTGAATCGTAGATGTCAAATTATGTGTATTTGTACCGTAGCAAACGACAACAACAACACAAACCGATTGCCGATCAATTTTGTTCCATAAAATTCCATTCGGAGTGTCCGTGTCACACGAGAGAGTGAGAGAGAGAGATAGAGAGAGAGAGAGAAAGAGAAACCAATCTCAGAATTTCAGCAGCTTCGCAAAAGCATAGTCACTGGGCGATTCCTTGAACTTTATGGTTTTGAAATTTTGATCCATCAACATTTGCAAAAGATTCAGTAGATAGGTCTGTCGCGTTTTTTTGAGAGAAATGATCGCTGATTTCGATAGATTTTCAGAAACAAACTCAAAAAAGAACTCTTTAAAGAAACCGAAAAAGTGAATGAGAATGACAAAAAATTCTGAAATGAGTATAATCCATGCGAATTAATGTCACATATGAAAGTGGTGCTTGTAGGGCGACAATAGCCACATGAAAAAGGTCATGATTCATGATCATGTCAAATTGATAATTGAAAAACAACACAAGCATACAAGACATATTCGGCAAGGGAAAATTACACAGAAGCAATCGGAGAGTATGTTCTGCTATTGAGACCTTTTTAGGTACGCATATGAATATTGCAATAAAAATATGAACTCGAACGTATGCAGAAAAAAATTAGTGAAAAAATGGTGAATAATACTGTGATTTCTTTTTTTACAAGCTTCACTATTCATTCAATTGACGACCGATTTTATGATTTATTTCCAGTTTTCTGCTTTTTGGTTCATTAATCTGTGTGTATTTTTTCTTCTTTAATATATTTCACAATGACTGTTGTGGGTTTTTTTTTCACTCACCTATGTTTGTTATTCGACTCTCCGATGTATTTTATGCCATTTTTTTCATTCATTCATTTGGTCTTTAATTTTTCTGGTTGATTAGCAATACGCTGTCTTTTTTTGTCCAAAACACATTGGTTTGGTCCATGTTTACAAACAATTAATTTGGTATTCAAGTAAAAATATACAACATGATCGCAAAATGATGTGTTTTGTCACATGTTATAAGTGTATATGTGAAATGAGAAAAAATGGTGACACGATAGATGGCCGTCAGGCAGTCTATCGACATCTCACATTCATTTCTTTTGTGTTTTATTTCAACTGTCTCGACTTTTTCATCTAAAACAAAACATCAACCGTTTGACATAGAAAAAAACACGTCGTTTCTCTGTCTATTCTTGTCGATTGAGTGAGTTCAATCGGAAGTCATATATTTCACATTTATTATCTTTTCATTACATTTTGCGTCAATTTTAAATATCTCATCCATACGTAAAATATATTATGTAAAAAACTGCAAAAAAGAAATGTCGCACCTCAGTCCCGACTGCATTATCTCTGGTCACATCAAAGCACGTGCGGTAATATGCGGTAATTTGATGCAATTCGCCTGTGGAACAACATTCGGTAAATGAATGTGCCCACAACCGATTGCATATTTTGAAAAAGAAAGTTCAAGATGTTCCATGTCTCTCTATCGGTTTTCTCTATTGTTTTGAAAACTTGTTTAAAAATGATACATTTGATGATGCGTATTCAAATATTTTGTTTTGTGTATTGTTCGCGCGTGCGCATTTAACAATTTGATACGATCAAATGACGAACATTTCGAGACAGCAAGATGCGGTCGGTATAGGTTAGAAAATATTGATTCGCACAAACAATGTGCATTAATTAAAATATGAAGAGGGTGGAGAGGGAGCAGACAGGCTGGCAGACTGGCATCGAAAAAGTACGAACGTACAAAATAATTGCTTCGACTATGTGTTGAAAAGTTCGGCATGAAAAATGAAAGCAATTGGAATTTTGTTTATACGATGCGCACAGAGTTAAGTACACATCAATTGGGTCAAAAACGAAATATTCATTTATTTAACAATACGGCAGTTCGTTTCGGATTGTACTAACAACAACTACACAAAACGAAACGTGCGTATATTTGGCAGACGAAATGATTGAGCGAATGAACAAAATATATTACTACATTATAAATAGAAAGAGATGTATGAGAGAGAGAGAGATTTTGTATAAGAAAATTGGGAAATTGATTTCGAAGCATTTCAACGCATTCGTTCAAAATGATTTTCATTTTCGCCACAATTTGGAATCTTCACAAGAAAACTATACCGATTATATGAACCTTTAAATCTCTCTTGAACACTTTCGAAGTCGAGCGAAATTAAAAAAAAAAAAAACGAAACAAACTGAAACACTCACTCAAAATTGTTTGCGCGAACTTACCGTAATCGTATTCGCGATTCCAAGTGTGTGCGCATTGCAATGAATATGAAATTTAATATTCGAACAAATCGAAAAACCGAGCTCAACGGAAATATCACCAAAATGAGAAAATCATAATAGTTTTCTAATAAATTCGTTGGTTTCTTTTTACAAATTTATGTATTTTGATGTGTATACATTGCACAAAACAAATGGTACACATGTAATTCGAAAGTAAGAAAAATTTAAATAAATATTTCTAATGGGTCGTTTTCTTCCTCTCTTCCAATTTCAGATTTAACATGAGCACAACATATGCACAACATCAAACCCAAAAGATCTATAACACATTTTGAATAAATAAAATAGAAGAGAAAAATACGACGAAAAAGACAGGAAGGTTTTTGAATTGAAGAAAACGTGCAGAACATCCAAGCACTTTGCACTGCAAAAGTCAATAACATCGAAATTATATTTAAAAGAAAGAATTGATTGGCATTTAAGGCGTAAATAGTTATTTGCACGTCTTGGTGTGTGGCTTCGAAAACCGCTGTAACAAGATCATCAACATACCGACCGCAAAATTAAATAACACCCGTATCCAAGACAAACCAAATGAATCATCGTACCCACTCAGGAAATTCACCTACGGTCATTACAAATCCAAATGCTTTTGACAGTAGTAATTCCATTGGAGCAGCAGCAGCCACAACAAAGGCAACATCGACTAAAAATAATCGACAGCATCGATTGAATGCACCAAAAAGTGCCATTTCATCATCGGATCATTCAAGCGGCAACAATAAAAATCAAACGGCCATTGATTTCGATGCACTTGAATCAATACCATTTGATGAAGTGACAATAACAACGCCAACCACAACCAATACCGCAATACCAGCAAAATTTGATGATACACATAGTGATATTGTTGTTACCAATCACGATTCGAACGCTCACATATCGGCTGTTTTTAAAAAATTAACTACATACTTTTCCCATTCATCACATAAAACGCTTACTAATTTAAAATCAAATAATCATAAAAACAGTAGCAAACATAAATGTAATTTAACAAATAAACTATCACTGTCACAACAATTGGATGATCATAATAATCATCATAAGTTTATCAATAGCAAACAAAATAGCATTGAGAATTGTGCCGTGATCGAAAATTGTAATGCGATTTCGTTGCCACCATCAATTGTATCATCAACATCAAATCGAAGTGAATGTAGAAACAGCAGCAAGGAAAGCTGCAACAGTGATGATACATCCCCACCAAGTGATAATAAGCAGATACCATTTGTGACAATAAATGCAAAGAAATCGACAAATAATCACCATTCTAGTGATAAAATTAGCGTGAACAATAAGATAAACTTAAGTGCAAATGCCACCATGTGTCGGGCCGATGATAGCTATGCACTTGATGGTCGAAATGCAACCATAAACACATCAACGATGCCATCGTCAACAGCACAAACGAACACCACCATTAAGCGAACAAAAGACATAAAATCCACACTCGATGGACTACAAACCGGTGAAACATTCTCATTACCGCGGGTCAGTTTAAGACAAAGGTATGTTCATTCTTTTATCGAAAATCAATTGGAATCAATTGGAAACAATTCGATCGACAGATTGCGAGCAAAGGGCAACCGTTCACCATAAACATTTTATCGGTGATTATCGGTATACTTAACAATATGCCTCGCAACGTCCATTGAGATCTTTTCCTAAAACCACATTCATTTGAAAAGATAGTTTGTTATTTTGAATATGCCAATTTGTTTAATTATTGGAACTGACCGCTAAATTCTTGAATCATTTAAAAGTCATAGTTCAATTGGTTCGTCAATTTGTTTAAACAAATATGTTGCATACCAACTTTTAGGTCATTGGTGTGTCGCATTCTGATTTATTTTTATTTTTTCGTCAAAGAAAATAATCGATTCTTGCATATAAGTTGGCTAAGCCATTTCTATTTCTCGCATACATGTGATCACACAGAAAAGCAAAAACAAATTGATTGAGAAACGATGCTGGGGTCGCATACAAATCAACAAGTGCATGTATGTTACGTATGCTTGCACACAAACCTATTGACCTATTACAAACTCTTTTTTTACCATCCTAAACTATGGATAATAAATACAAGAAAAAAAAAGATAATTAAATTTATTATTTTGAATTGAGCGCGGAGAACGTGTGTTCAATGTGAGTGCTGGTAAAAAACCAATATGGTCAACGATGCATCACCTCGAATTCATTTTTGGGAAACTAACGCAATGAAACTGCGATGGAACATGTGTAAAATCAATAATTGTTGAATGCACTTATATTCAAGTCACATACGAGAACGGGAAATAGACATATGTTTTAAATATGGAAAATGGCATATTTTCATCAATAAGCGCATGCGAAAATGTACAAACACAGAAAGACACTTCGATGACTAAAGATGTACCGGTTCATAAAGATGCATTGATTGCGAAATCTGATTGAAAGAATAAAAACATTGCACATTTTTCACTGGCATTTTCACGATGCAGCAAAAAAACATGCGGTGAGAAAAAAAAAACAACCAGACGAACTCTATTTGAACTCGGGGCGTTTTTATTGTGTTTAACATTTGGCCGAAATTCAATGAATTATGCTCGCACTAAATGCAATGCATCAACGAGTTAAATATTATTATTGGCAATGCGTGTATGTGTTATAGTACATTGCCGTCAGAAAGTTTGAGACCAAGCAAAAAAATGTCATACAATTTCATACAAATTGACGATTTTTTGGAGCAATATTTAATATATTTCAGAAAGAGCTAGACTCATAATTGCACACTTATTGTTCTATTTACGGAGAGTAAACTAGTGAAGTTTTACCAAAAAATATCTACGCGTCTAAGAAATATCTGACGTTTGCACTTTCAAGTGTGAAAAATTATTATTTTTCATACAAAATGTGTCATTGTATGAAAAAAATGAGTTTGGTCTCAAATTTTCTGACGGCACTGTACATACACGGTGCCCCGGAATAAATGCAAAGTATTTTCTATCGATTCGTGGTTGACAAATGCCAAAACATTTCATGAAAAATATCGATGAACAACGGTGCACAATCGTTAGTTCGCTCGTTTGATTTTGAATGTATATGCACGACCATATTTGTGGAATTTTTTCATTTGATATACACAACAAATATTGAATTTTAAAAGATGGAAAAAAACAAACACGAAAAAAATGATAAAGGTCAATTAAAGTTTGGCGCCCGGAATGTGCCTAATGCAAGCACATTTATTTTATTACCTCGTTTGTAATGAGGGCATTAAGTTTTTGTCTGAGAACCAAACAACATCCGTATTGTAATGCACCATAAATATTGAAATAATCTCGTTTAGACACAGATTTACGTATTTACGGAGAGAGACCGAGGGGGTCATTTGTTGTGATTAATTCATTGACCGCCCGCAAATCGTGTGTTATGTGTCAAATGAATTGATAACAGCGTGTGTGCCATAAATTCATCAAATAAACAATGTCAAATCAATTTGTTTTCGTGTGCGACATTACACCAAACTCGTGCATTCCATAGTCGGCGCATGTCTTTTTATTTACCAACGAGAAAAAAAATCCTTTTCTTGTACGTTTCTCAATGGATGACAACATACATCCAAATTTAAAACTTAACATTAAAGTGGAAAAAATGGTATCTCCTAGTGACACATTTTTTGAGAAATTAATGAGTAACACAAATTCAGTGGATTGATTATGATGGGGCGGTGAACACATTTGACCGCATCTCCTTCAATTTAAAGTGGAAAAAGCGCACATATTCTTCGAATGCTTTGCACATACGATTGAAAACAAAAAAAAAAATTGTTATTTTGGCTGAAACGCACGTTACCGAGACAGAATGCGAAAAAGAGACAATCGAAGTAATCAATTAAGTACCGAAACATTAATTTCATTAATTAACTCATTTGTGTGGCTGAGAATTTTTATTTATTTTTGGCAATTATGACGCAAAAAGAAAAGTTGACGATGGTTCGAAGTAAAATAAGACAAAATTAAATAGTCATCAATGTTCTTTTTTCTCTCTCTCTCTCTCGATAGTCTCGAAGAAAACGTATTGATTGAATTCCATCATCAAAATGCATAATCGTTAAATTCGTCCGATCTTTTTTATTCATACCTTTTATGCTTCGAAGCAAATGACTTTGAACCGTTTTGCAAAATATCAGGAAAGTAACGATACAATTACCAAGTGACAAAAAGGTAGAAAATACATAATAGCACACATTTGAAGCAACGATGTTTTTTTCTGTACGCATACTATACACTGAATTAAAAGAACCTAAAACAAAGAATAAAAATGATCGTCGATTTTTCATTTAATAAGAAAACAACTACGCATATGCATGAATCAGTAATATATGTGATTTATAAAATCGATTTAGTGAACGAATTAAGTTCCATTATCGCATGCTCGCCCGTCTGCCACCATCAAAGCAAAAAAAAAGCAACGGCCAAATAGAAAAGATAACTCGATTGAGTTTATAATTATGTTACCTCCTTCTTTCACTCAGTGAAACCGCACACTGTCAATAACAAATGTAGCAGCGATGACAGTATTGGTGGCGGTGGTGGCAACAGCAACAACAGTATGCTCATACTATATAAAAATGAGAACAAAAACAAAACACTGATGAAAGAGAGAAAAAAATCGACACACACACAACAACAACTATTGACAACGACCTTGCAAATCGCCATCCAGATGACCTTTGTTTACATACGAAATTCAAAAAAAAAAAAAAAAAAACATTTTGGACCAGATGAGCCACATCGATGATGAAAATCGATACGAGATTTGTGAGCAGTAGTCAGGCGCGATCGTGAGCGCGCGTATTTCACATAAATTCATTATTGAAATTGATCGGTGAATTTCGTTTTCGCTTGCTGCCAATTCATTTGCATCTTGCGTATTTTATTGAATAATCTACGTTAAAAACAAAACGCTGCGCGCAATGGTTTAGGCATTTTTCGTTGTGTTTAAAATAAAAGAAAACGAAAAAATGCGTAATATTTTGTTAAAAACGAAGAAGAATCGTGTATGAGAAATGAAATACGTTGTATAAGAAAGTGTCGTGCAATTTTAAATGTGTGTCTTTGATTTGTGTGCGGACGACATGGCTTTGACCTTTTTTTTCAACTCACATTTGGCTAACGCGCTAAGATGGGTGAAAATGACAACGCCGTCACCAACAAGAAACACGATAATCACATTCGTTCCTCTCTGTCAAAGAAACTTTTTCATTCGGCTACCAGTAACATCTCTCTCTCTCTCTCTCTCTCTCTCTCTCTCTCTCTGTGTGTGTGTGTGTGTGTGTGTGTTTGTCTGAGACTCTCAAGCTTTAAGCAGCATACGAGACTAAAATGTGATGCACGTCGTCGCTCACATAAAATGCACAAAAGATTTTGTAAATGCTTGTTTATGGTGAAATCATTGTGGCTACGTGATGATGTGCGCCTTTGTCTACTTGATAAATAGTGCAATTATTTGAAATTTGCATTGAAATTGGTTTGTTTGAAATTTTGTTGTCGTTGGCACGTCAATTTCATCAGACATTGTTATACTTGTTTACATTTAAATATCAAATGATGTCAGGCACAAATGCGGATTGAATCGCCATTGAAATCGATTGCAAAAACGATGGTTGTTCTAAACTATGGTTGTATATACTATACTTTTCAGTATATTTTACATTTCATTTAAAGCCGGGTGCAGTGAGTCCAAATTTCTGCGAAAAACAATTAGCCGATTTTCATCTCTTCGAAAAAAAAAAAAACGTTTGGGAACTGTCGTGATGCATTTTTGTTAACTGTTATGCAATCGATCGCAAATCAATTATCATTAATACAACAAATGTGCCAAATAAAAAGTCATAAACAATTGGCGTGACATCGGTTCTTCGTATACACATTCAATTCGTTATTCACTATTTATTTCTGATTTGAAATCGATTCTTCATGTTTTTATAGTGTGTGCCATCTGTTCCAACTTGAAGTTTGTAACTTCTAGTTAAAAATGACATTGGAGAGCGGTTACGATGGTGTCGAATTTTTTTTCATCTCTTCTACTCTCTCGTTTCCACTGTGATGGGAGGTTTTCTTTTTTTCTTGCACATAAATTGAAGATGTGCTTTGCAAAAGCGAATGTTTTGCATAAAGTTTGCATTGATTATATTTTCAAATGGATTTTTGTTTGTTGAGATTTGAATTTTTCTGCCACAGTTTTCGCCTCATTATTAATTTATTTTTGTGTTGTGTGTATTTGTGTGAGAGAGTGTATATTTCATCTCTTTCTCTCTTTTGGTCTCGTCATTCGTAAAATCCATGTATAGTAAATAATATACTATGCTGTTTCAATTTCATGATGATCGTTCTTCTATGTATTCTTCATAAAAGTATGAAACTATTTGAATGTGATTTTTTTATTTGATAAACAGTAGCAAATATATTTATGAACAAAAAAACAGAGAAACACAAGTATATCATATGCAACGCTCTCATCTGGGAAATGAGGTAATGAGAGCAAAACCAAGGGTTACAATTCTTGTTCGTGCACACACACAAGGTACCGCTTGCAAACAAGAATTTTAAATATTATATTGAAAATAAACAGCATACCGCATTGATCACTTTTGCGCGCTTATTTAAAATTGCACTTGTTGCGCGCACACATTGGCATCATTTTATGCTCATTGTAAATCACTCAATTTCACTTTCATTATTCCGTTAATACCAGTTCAATTCGGATTGATTTTCTTTAGTCTTTTTTTGTATGTCCATTGAGCACCGGTTTGTTCTACATCACACGTGACTCAATATTTATTTTTGTCAATGGTTAGGGTAACAGTAAACCATCGGAAAAATAATTGAGAACGTAAATTTTGTAAACACATATACCAAAAAGACATGTTCAAATCAAGATTAAATCAAAAGAAATGTATCTGCAATATTTGAGGGCCACCCTAATTGACAGAAAAAATCCATCATTTTCGTTTCAGTTTGGCTGGTTGTCGAATTTATTGAATGTATAGTTTAATTACTTCAATTCTCCACAGAAAGCGAACGCGCTTCGTTTTTTTTCTTTCTTTTTTAAATCATTGATAACCTTGAATCGACACCATGATTACTAAACTTTCAATTAAAATGTGCAATTCGAATACAACGAACTTGTGCCGATGATTTAAAAGACATGAATTGTAATCAGCAACAAAATAAATAAAAGACATACAAGCGACGAACTCAAATAGTCGATGGGGATTTTTTTTCCAACTGCAAAAGTTTCGCTTTGATTTTATTTCATTCGGTTGACTTCGTCAATATTGTTTATATTGAGTATGGGTGCTGTGACTTGCGCCATGAATTATAAAGATAATAAAAAAACTGTTGCAAACACAAGTGCACGAGAGATTGAAACAAGACATATGAATTTCATTGGATGTCTATGATTGACTCTGACTGAATGTTTTTTTTTTTTTTTTGAACTCAATATTTTTACGATCAGTTACGTAAATTGGTCCATACGAGAGCTACAAATGGAAATGTGTCACATTTAAATTAGTTCGCGACGTGTTTGCGGTCAGTGTGGCGCGCACATTTTTCATAAAATTTCAATGGCATAGAAAAATGAAATACAATTGACTTTCTTTTCAAGATTTTGCGTGCGATAAGAAAACAAATATACATTGAGATTAGTGTATTGTTTGCACTTTATTAAATTTAAATGTTTCTTTTTTTTGTGGTGTTGTGACCATTTGTTTGTATGTTGTTTGTTTTTTTGTTTATTTCAGTTCTGCCTCACCGACAGCCAGTAGTGGAAATCATCGAAAAAATGTTATAAACAGTAAACTAAATGGTTCAAATGCCAGTTTGGATCGCCGCCGTTCGTATGGTGAACAAGAGCAAGTGCCGTCATCACATTATTCGACCGAAAAAAGTGGCTCGTCTGGTTATTATAGTTCAAATGTATATTCAACAAGTTCGGTAGAGGATCACATCTACAGTGAACCCGTTATTGATGGCATCAACGATAGCAATCGACGTCGTAAATTTGATCAAAAACTTGATCAACAAATCGGTTTGGCAAACTTGGAGAAAAGCATTAAAACATTGGAAAAACATTTGAAATGTTTGAATAAGCCAAATAAAAAAGATAAATTCAAACATCATCATCATCACCACCAGCAACAGCAACAGCAGCAACAGCAGCGAAGCAAAGCATCCGAGCAATGTCAAGAACTGACAACAAAATCAAATGGTGACGAGCAAACGAAACGTTTGCCAACCATTGTTGAGGGCATGGATAATAATGCACTAGCATTGGTGCCGTATCGACGAAATGGCGATATTGAAGCACAACGACAACACAATAATTGGAATGCAAATACAACTGATGATTCGCTCATGGATTTGGATTTGGATACATTTCTATTGATCGATGAAACGGCACGTGATACAATGAAAAAATCGAATTTTAATGCAATTTGCGGTGTCGATAGTAATGAAAAAAAACCAACATTTCAACAATCGAACACCGAACATGAAATTAACACCGATCACAATGACAGCGGCCAAGATGACGATGATGATGGTCACGAACACACCGATAACGACGACAATGGTGACAACAACAATCACAAATCGGTCACCCGAAATAGTGACGAAAACAATTATAAATGTACGAAATATATCAATTCGTGCCCGGACGATGCATATAATGTTGACGAAATTATTGATTACAAATACGAACAATCAGCATCCGTTCATTTTCCATTTCTAAACAATAAAAAATTGCTGCCATTTTACATGAGAAACATTGAAGATCAATTGAATCATCAAAACACCAAAGAGATTTTAGAGGAAATTCGCGATAAATTGACCGTACTCTTGAAACCAACCAGCGATGAATCGGAACACGACAGTTCAACCGAATCGGATGGCATTGGCTCATCAAAAATCAGTAATAATTCGAAAACCATTTCACTTTTACGCAACATTACCGAATTGAAGCATGACGTTGACAATTATTTGGTTATGATGAATCAACAAAACGAATTTGAAATCAGAGCATTTTGCTCGGGACTGTCAAAAAATTATAAACTATTGACAATGCAACATGCATTGAATAATCGAACACGACGACCAAAACTATCAACATCTGATATTGGCTCGGAAGTGTATAGCAACAGTAGCAGCAGTCAACAACATCAGAATCATCAAGCATTAGTTCGACGACGGCGAAGATTGAAAAACCAGATGAAACGCAATCGTAAGTCATTTTTATTTAAAAAAAAAAACACACCTTTTCATAGCCAAATCATTCAATTTAAAAGCGAAAAACGCTATCAAGTAATTTTGACAAAGAAAAAATTCTTTCAGAGGGTAACAAAAATCAAATGCGCACGTTGAAAAATCAATCAAAAATCCTACTAAATCATTTGGAAAATGAGTCGATTCGATGTAGTAGTAGCAGCGATAGTAATTTTCAATTACAACGACGTCATTCGGATTCGATTTGTTCTAGTTGGGATGAAGGTCAACAAATTTTAACAACGAGCAGCAGTGGACGCGGCAGTAGCAATAGTGCACATAGGTAAGAAATTCCATAAATTTTCAAAAATGTCATTTTCAAATTTCCCATGCCATTTTCATCAAATCGATTTCATGGTATTGTCCAAATAAATTTACATTCAATTCCAGTGATAATAGCATCGGAAACGATGTTATCATTCCAATCGAAGTTGAAACACTGTTGAGTACATCGAATTGCGATACAACGGCACGCATTATAACACCATTATCGTCGTCGAATGAGACGTCCGATTTGAATACATCAATCGAATCGGATACGGTGGCTACAATAACATCACAACCACCAGTACCGTCAACAATAAACGGTCATATTGAAAGTAATCTGGCAATGCAACAGCCATCATTAATTACCGTTGACAATGCAAAAGATGCGTCCAACGATGACAAAGATATAATGTTGGAATGGCATCGGAATAAGCCCAGCATTTGGCAGCAATATTACGGAAGCAAACGTTTAAAATATAGTAATATGGTGAAAAAGATCAAGGGAAAACTTGATGTAAATACAACGGCGGCTGTGATGTCCTATGTAAGTATTGAACAATTCATTGTTATTTTGTTTCTATTTTCCTCTTTGTGGTGTTCCTGATCATTCAATCGATTAGGTGATATTAACAGAAAAGATGTGCATTCCCATTATTTGGTATCGTTTGCACCTTTTGTCCTTAGACCATCAGTGATTCATTCATTTATTGATATACATGATATGAATTATATGATAGATTTGAACAGAAAATATATTTGTAAGGAAAAGGAATCATTAGTACGAAAATTCACACGCAAGTATCAATAAAAACCGACGCAACTACAAATGTTTCAATTTTTTACTCTACGACAAAATTGTCAGTATTATTACATTCCGTACAAGTTAATCGTATTAAATCGAGTAAAAAAACGAAAAAAAAAACAAGTTAATAAGGCATGTGGAAGATTGACGAGAAAAAATTGCCCCGAAAAACTGTCATTTTTCAAGCAAATTGTTAATACAACTTACAAGTTGAAGAGTGAACAAAAAACATGATTTAATAACTCAATATCTTGTCATCGAGCGCATAACATCAAGCATAATCTTTGTAATATATGAATCATAACGGTGCCATATTTTATTATATTATAGTATATTTATTAGTCAAGTTAAAATAGACGTGAAACAACAACAGAAAAGTCTTACACTGCAACGTAATAACATTGACAAGAGCAGGTTACAGCAAAAACAACAACAACAACATCACAAATGATCCACTTAATGCACCAAAAAAAGTTCAGTTTATATGTCAATTCACGTGGATTTCGCGGTTGTTGCCGTGAGTCTGGTTATTTTTTTCGGATGTTTTTTTTTTAAATTGAAGATTACAACATTATCTACAAAACCGAGACACATTGGCAGTTAGACACGCGAATTCGATTGCACAGAAGACGGACAGAAAAGCAGTAGCATATATTCAGTAGCGAAACGTTTAAATTTGCAATAAAACTTGTAAATATATATCAAAAGCAATTGTAAAGTACAAGAATCACATAATGACATACACACAGTGAGACCGAAAGATTGACATTACTATTTGAAATTGGGTTTTGTGTTCTTCGATTCGACTCGGATACCAAGCCGCTCTCTATTCACCATTCGTTTTCGATGCGCGCCTGTCGTACATATGGTTGTGGTTTTCTTCCACGCTTTTTTGGTCTTCCTCTCTTCTATTATTTCTACGTGCCGTATTTCTACCGTTCAACGATACATTATACATTCAGACTGTCACACAAGTTCAACATTCTTGTTGTGTCGCATTCTGCGCTATTCATCTACATAATTTTCTACTTAATAAATGTTTGGCAGAGTCGATGACATTTTGGCAAAACGAAGAACCGCCAATCGTATTCTAATTACCACTTAAATGATCTAGTTTTGTGTCTATGATGTCGCCAGTCACTCGTTGTTCATGCTTATGTGTGTGTTTATGTTTGCGAGAGACTCGTTCTCTTCCAAATTTAAATTCGAATTCGGTTTTTTTTTTTCCTTTTCTGAATGAAGTTTAGAAAAATAAAAGTTCCGAATAGTAGTTCCCTTTCAACTAATTTTTCTCTTGTCATCTCTTTTGCCTTCTCTTCGTTTCATTCTAATTAACATTACACGAAAATGTTATGCAATTTTTCGCAGACAGTAATCATCTAACATGATTGCTAATTATTTCAATGACAAATTAGCATAAAAATACACTGAAAATGTGCAAAAAATTCAAAATGGATTACATTTCATCGTAGAAAATTAAGTGCAAACAGACGATGATAGCCTGATTAGCTGTAAATGAGACCATGACAAACACAGAGAATTTGGAAAAGCAGAGAGCATCAATGCGTATTGAGCCGGAACGAGTGCCAATGCCATCGTTACACCGGTTTAATGTGTGCATATGCATTTCAAATGCATATACATTACGTGGCATGGATTTTGCGATCAATTTGACATCAATCAACTGCACGACATCATCACACTCGTAGATTGGTGCGCATCGCGACGCTGATGTGGACTTGCGATATTATTGACGACGACAACGATGAAAGCAAACTGTATACAATTTCGAAATATCGTGTCACTGGGACAATTTTACACTAAGTGTTTCACGTAACTTATACCAATGTTTTTAATATACTTTTTCAACTCTTATTTGTTTGTTTGTTTTTTCCCCTACTTGCTTCAATTCGTCCAACTATTACATGATATGATTAAAAACGACACAAAAATAATGTACACAATGAGTAACGGTGCTTTGTGCAATCATCACACATTCATTCTCAAACAACAATGACAATCGAAATAATATGGCTTTCGAATTCTTCCAATTTTTTTTATTTCTTGGAATCGTCTCGTTTTCTCTTGCCCTTTCTATTTTCCACTCAGGGCGTTTTTTTTTTGTTTTAAAAAGACAAAACTGCACATCCGTGAATCAGCACCAAGTTCTGGACATTTGAAAGTCTTCGTGATTCCATTAATACAGTTTTGCAAATTTCACGGAACTGCATGAGAAGAAGAAGAAGAATAGGGCATTTTTCATCGGAATCATGAAAATGCAAGATTATTCTTAGCGTCAAACTGAATTGGTGAATTGTGAAAAAGCGCTGATAAACTGCGATGTGCATGTTCAAACTATACTTTCGTTTGTTCTCGTTATTCCGTTAGCCAGAATCAATTAGACGATAAAAATAAATTGGCATTGGAAGCGTATACATTGAATGAGTGCCATGCGAGGAGCACGCGCCACTCGCCGAATAATGTGATTGCATGACTTTTATCTTTTATTATATGCACTCTTGTTCGTTCTATCTCCTTCCACCCCCACTCTCTCTCTATATCAGTCCCACCATATTTTCTAACGGTTCATTTCTTGCCACCGACGATCCAAATCTATATGATGAATTTCATCTGATTACAAATAAAAATTCAAATTTTTGGCGTCAATTCGTACTTCAATTAATTATCATTAGTTATCCATTTTATTTCGGGTTCATCAACGTTATTTTCATCTAATTATTTACATAAAATCCGAAGCCTGATCATGCCCAAGAGGTGTAATGCGCTCAATAAGCGTAATGCTTTGTTTGCCGAACTTCGTATAGACAGTGCCATCTATATATAGAATGGGATATTATTTCACAAGTTTGAGAATGAGCGCATATGTTATTCCAAAAATTCTTGAAAAATAATTTAATAAATTGTTTCATTTTTTTGTTTTGAAAGTGAAGTTAGCACAATTAGCATTAGATAATTTCTATTTAAAAAAAAAAACATAAATTTATATGCGTTTTAATTTAACTTAAAAAGCCTCGGGTGTAGAGTGTGTAGATCTTGTAGAAATGATTTTGTTAAAATCTCCATACGTAAACTCATAAGTGTGAGTGTGACATTTGACAGATAGATACAAAACGTAATGTTATTGTTCTCTTACATACTTGTCATACACTCGTGCGAATTATTCTGTTCTGTTAAGTTCGTTTATTCCGTTCATTTATTTTATTTATATTCTTAATCTGGCAATCACAGCTTAACATTAACAGTTTTATTGATCTTGACACCGGCTGTATAAAATATCCTGATGGAGACTTTACTTTTATATTAAACTTTATTCTGTTTAGTTCGCCAAAAGATAGAGTGAGGGCGTTAGTGTGACAGATTTGATATAAAAAAGCTACTGTATTAGAGATCTTTCATGCCCGTAACTAACAACACCTCTAATGCGTATTCCGAGTACTAATCGAAGTTTGTGACAATATGGCCGTCACAGTTTAGCAAAATCATAATGAATAATGTAAAAAATTAAAATCTATTTATTTCTACTGTTTTATTTTAACAGTTTAACGCAGTTTAATCGATTCATTATGATTTTGCCAAACCGTGACGGCCATATTGTCACAAACGTCAATTAGTACTCGGAATACGCATTAGAGGTGTTGTTAGTTACAAGTTTTATATAGGAAATCCTATACCATGATCGGGCTCTGATAAAATCTATTCACGAGAGTGCCGAACGCAAGCCACAACGTTAATTAATTTTTTCTCAATGAATTTTTCATTAAACTACATGGCTACTGCTATGACTTATAAAGATTTTTCGCTTTTTCGATGAGCTCTCCGGTGTGCATCAAAATCTGTAATTAAATAGACACCAAACGAACGCGATAGAGAAAATAAGAAATATAGTTTAAGTTCACATGAAATTGAGGAGAATTAATTAATAAAATGGTGAAACAGAAGCAAAAAAAAACTTTGAGCATTGATAATAATAATAATAATACAAAATATAAGGCCATGAACTGTTTTAACAAGATCTCAACAATTTTACGCATGCATAGCACAGCAGCCAGGGAGAGCGAGTGATTTGTGTAAATATTATTTAATTCATTTTGAAATATCATTTAATTCAACTTACTGAAATTATTTGATTTTTCGCTCAGAATTCGTTTCTTCTTCATCTCTCGTAATATCGCCGATAGAAGTTGACATGAAAAAGAAGATGCAAATGTTAAGTGATAATAAATCACATATTTTAAAAGGTGTCTTTTCTATCTATAGACCATCATCTATGTAGGAGAAGAGAAAAAAAAATGGATAGAAAAAGTGTTTGCATATTTCTTCCGCACATTTTTGGACACACACTATGTGTATATTGAGAATTTTGTTTCTCTTCTAAAATGTCACCAGTTTTAACGAGAAAAAAAACTCGATTTGAATACATCGCCTACCAAATGTGATCTGAAGACATTGTTCTCGTTCTTTCGCCTGCTTATTTATTGTGGAATCGCAACTCGGAGATAGATTTTCATCGCTTCACGATTGTATAATATGTAATCGAGACAATAAAAGTTGTGCTGTTTAAAATCGTCAGCCATTATTCTACCCACATTTGGTTTTGCTTCGAAATCGCATCGAAATAAATTGTGCATTGAATCAACCTAAATCAAGCGCTAAAATCAAAATGATACGTGACGATGAATATGCGCTTAGAAAACAAAAGAAACACTTATGGTTCACACAAACACACACAATTCGTTTTTTACAGTAGCTAGACCAGTAATGTGCGAAGGGGGGGTAGGGAAGGGGTTTACGCCCCCCCCCCCTGTGATTTGGATGAGAAAAATGTTTCGCGAAAATTATTCGAATTTGCTAAAGTTTTTCACGAAAAAAGTGAAGACCTTTTTTTTTTTTTTTGTTAGCTCATCAATGTAGAAAATTGAGGAGAATTCTTTCGATTTGCTAGGGATTTTCGCCTCAAAAAGTGACTTCCAAAAAAAAAAAAAAAGAAAATTTGTCTGATTTGCTAGAGAATTTTTTCTTTTTGAAAAATCACCCCCCCTGTAAAATGTAGCTCGCACATTACTGAGCTAGACTGACGATTCAATACACGACAAAAGCAAATGTGCCGCTCTTTTCTTGAGACAACAATGTATTGTGCATTTTCTTCTTTTTCAATGGAGATTTTTTTTAATTATCATCATTCCAACGAAATCGAGAGCTAGAAAACATGCGAATGAACGTGACAATAAATATAGTAACAATGGCCTGGAAAACAGCTGTTTATTCATTGTTAAAAAACTTGAGACGCACACTCACGAAGAGAGACACACAAAATTTGATATTGAATGTTATTTTTGTTTATCGAATTCGATTTTTTCCTTCTTTTCTATGTTGTATCACAAATGCAATATAACCGAAGGTATGTTCATCGCAGTATTAAATTTTTTGAATTTGTGTGTGAACGTTTCATAGTTATTTTGATCGTTGGCATACTACAGTATATAAATGTATGACAGCATAGTTTTATTTAGGGAAAAATAGTGAATTTCGCCTTGATTTCATACAAGAACCACACATTTAAATCAATTGATTCATTAACCGGGGGTAAGAGAAAAAAAAACCGACGAAAGCATATTGTACGTATTTCCATTTAACTCCTACTTCATTTAATTAAATTAACAATTGACATAACAATTAGTTGATTTGTTCGTTTTTGTATTGGTTCTGAAATGAATCGTTCTATTGGCATATGATGCCCACTTTAATGTTTATTTGTTGCTTGCTCTTTATGTGACAGTACAAATTGATTGACGGCGCTGGCGTTTAATGTCAATAGAGATTCACATTATTGAAACTTACGCCCGCGACAAAAAAAGTTCTTTTTATTCGGAGAGAATCTAAAGTATCTCATCGCAATGTGTGGCGACAAAAAATTGTAGTGTAAAAATGTCAGCGTGCAATTGATGTTTGCCGATTTCGAGGCATATTTTGGACAGATGTGTGCTAAAAAATGAAATTGCACAGCAACTTTAACCCGAATTTTTCAAAGTTACATTTTTTTTTCTTCACGGCAATATTACGTTTTAAAATGTTCTCACTATCCGAATTGATAATGTTATCATATGGTGCGAGCTAATTCAATGCTATTTGCTGTACTGCTGTCCGTCGCATTGTATGTTTTAGAGTAGTTAAAATGAGTTTTGTATCGTGCACAATGATGATCAAGTTGAAAACAAGAAGCACCGCAAAACAGTTTTATAAAAAACGAAGAACAAAAATACTGAAAAGCTTTTTTATGTGCTAAGGTCAGTCAGGCGCATCATTAAAAATGGCATATATGTGCGAGAGACTATAAAGTGACTGCTGTGTGATTCATAATTAACAATATTTTTTTTTCACTCTGCGTTGAAATGCACTCGGTGCAATGAAATATTTTTTTGTTTTCGTTAAAAAATTAAATAAACAATAATACACATCACAGCAACAAATTCACTGATGCACAAGTCTAATGTTAAGTGTACTCATCTTACGAATTTCAAATGAATCGAAGTGAACGAATGAACGAAAAACAACAACAACAACAACAACAACCATGTTGAACAGAAAACACGAATATACGAAATGAAGAAGAATGATTGCTTCAATGCTTATTACACTAATTTTTTTAAGCAGATGCGATTGCGCGAGAGGCAATCATCAAGCATCCAATATTTTAGACAGAGAGACCCACAAAATATGTGCGATGTATGTTGAAAATTGCTAGTTATAAATTGTGAATAGCTGCAATGGAACCTAGACCACAACATCAACAACAACAAATACATCATCTTGTGTACAGTTATTACGTTTGAAGAGATGAAAAAAAAGCTCACACACCATTTGAGCGCGCATTATTTTAATCGCAGTTAAATCGTTTATGGTTGGCAATAGACGCACACGGTGATAATGATTAGCTTATTGCGATACAAATATGCAATCGAAATATCTCACTCTCTCACATGCAAAATATTTAAATGGTGTGTGGTTATTGACTGCGCTGGCGCAAATAATTCATATAATGCACGAGCATGCATCTCCAAATACATTGCATACACACACAGGCACAAAATCTAATGAACATGCGGACAACGAGCGATTCAATTTTAATTCATTCTATTTATGGCGTGTAAAAATATACATTTTTCAATTGATATTGTGTTTCTTCGATTTTGCGTGGCCCATTACATTTGAATATATCGATTATTTCTCTCTCTCTATTTCTGCATTCGTGACGAAAAGATCACTTTCATTTGCAATTCGATTCATTGCATATTCATAAATTATTCATTTACCGTGAATTATGCGAACAGATGCGTTCACGCGCGCGCAAAAGGAAGGAATTCATCAGATGAATGTTGACGAAATTTTATTCTCTTTTCATTTCGCACGGGCTTTCAAATGCGAGTTTTTTTTGTTGTTGTTTGACTTTGACACTTGAAGTGCGACAAAAATAATGATTAAATGTGGGTTGTTTAATGCGCCTTTTGATTTCAAATGTTGTAGAAATCGACGCATAAGATTCGAGTGATCTTTGTTCGTTCGATTGAAATTGAAATAAAAAAATAATAAGAAGAAAAGTGATCGCAATGTAAAGACTGAGGAAACTATGTATGTCCCAGAAGTGAAAAGTTGATCAAAATATGCGTATGTAATTCAATGAGCGCTAATATCGTCGATTTTTCTTTATCGATTCCACCAA
>NW_022197486.1:1037595-1089167 GCF_009176525.2 Contarinia nasturtii | reverse complement strand
ACGACATCTTCTAAAAAACTCGCCGATTTCTGTTACTAGTGGTGTTTTAATACAGCTCGTGTAAACGTACAAAGGAACACACTGACTCCGATTCTGTGTATGCGTATGTATTACAAATTCTGCACTCAGTCGTCAATCGTAGCTGCTTGTGCAAAATTTACAATACATACGCATACACAGGATCGGAGTCTGTGTGTTCTTTTGTATTAGTTCGTCTGTAATACAGCCATGGCCGTATAGTTCGCTCGAGCTGTGTCAAAGCAACAGTAGTAACAAAAATCGGTATCTTTTTTAACAGATGTCGTATTCGTAGAATCGATAAAATTAATTTGTATGGGGAATATACGATACTAGTTCCCATCGATGTAATTTGCGATTTGATGACAGTTACGTTTCAGAGAAACTTTTCAAATAGAGTGGTTACCAAATGGATCATTCAAATGTGTTTGACGTGTTTAGAATTGAAAAGTCAGATGAAAAGACGCGCAACGATAGTTTTTTCTTTCTTTCACTCGACTGTAAGTCCATGCAAAATGTAATTCGGGCGACAAAAAGTAAATTTTCGTTGTTACAGTAATAATCATAGAAAAAGTGATTACGCTCGATGGTCAGATGCAGGCAAAACGGTAGCGCTCACGATAAATGCATATCAATAAAAACAAAATAAGAGCTACTATATTAAGTGAGACTATTACGCGGTAACCAGTCAACAAATCACACTCACAAAAGCCCCATTTCACACATATTCCATTCTGCATCGCATCCAATGTGATGTTTTCTAGCCAACTGTTACGAAATAAATCGAATTTGTTGGCAGCGCGCTTAAGATGGAAATTTACGAAAGAAAAAAAATAAAATAACAGAAAACAAGTGTGTGTGTGTGCTAAAAAGGTTTTCGAACATTCTTTGCGATAAAGAGAAAGAAGAGAAGAAGAAAAATGAAGACGAAATGAGTTATAAACCGATAATGTGCCGGTATTTATTGGACTTTAATGTCATATAGCTTTTGATTATATGGCCAGTGTTCAAATTGATGATGACTTGATAAACAGCAACAGCTGTCCAGCAAAGCAATGTTCATTGGCGTGAGTGCAAGATTCAGACGCGCAAAAATTCAAGTAGCTACATGCTACATGTAACTTTATCATTTGCATCAATCCGATCAGGTACGGAGCACAGTTGGTGCTTGTATTACTTTTATCGTTTAACAAAAGGAAAGCCCGAATAGAAAGACGATCATTCAAGAAAATTTAATGTTTATAAAATAGAATTTGATTTTTTTTTTTTCTGTTTTGCATTCAAAATGAATAATGAGGATGTAGAATTGACGGAATCTTCAGCATCATTTAAGCATAGTAATTTGTTCGATCTTGTTTGTAACCGATGACATTTTGACCTATTCGTTTAATGTATTCGCCACAACGCGATGTATTTTCTCTTTCAAATCTTGTGCCCCGCGATATGACTCTTGATTGAGTGTGTACTTACACTCTTTTTTTGTTACACACACACAAATGCTGCGCTGCCGCCAAACTCATTTTTATTGACATTATGATTTTCTCTCTTACCTCATTTACAAATCTGTGATTTCTATTCTCTCTTTCAGTCTTTCTCTCTATTATATAAGATAGTGGCACTTTTAACTCTTTATCTCTTTGATTCGGACTCACTCACCTCGACACAAAATAAACACGCCAAAACATTCATTATTTTCACTATGCACCATAAAATTTCAACGGTCTGTCTGGTGTTTTCACAACGGTAAGGATGAGAAGCATTGAGAGGTGAAAATGAAGCTACACATCGAAAATTCATTGAATTGTCGTGCATGCTAACAAGTTCCTTAAGTCAGTGGTAATATTCACTTTTTAAGTGTGCTTTAGCCGTTTTCCGTTGTCACACAACTTATGTTTGACCATAAATTCAATTAATACAATTGAGGTGCGTGATTTTCATTTTACCAGGTCATCACTTAGATTGGTTGACCAAATATTAAGCGGATTTTTATAAAACGATTTCAATACTAATAGAAATCTTTTGTTGTTTGCGATACATTTGATGACATTTATTCGTCGAGATTCTGTCGTTGGTTTTGAATGCGAGAGTCCATGCCAATAGTAACATAAATTAAGCAATTGTACAATCTAGGTAAATCCCATTAAAATTTCATTTTCTATCAATCGGCCCCTTACATTACACAACGCATTTTATAGACGTGCTTGAATCTTTGAGATCAAATAGAATAATAAAAAAGGGGTCTAATTCTTTTAAATTTATTGCCTCTTCTGAATCGAATTAAAATGCCAATTCGTTCGATTATTCCAAAGAACATATGAACACACCTTGGATATATTCCAAACCCATCTGAATGTACCGAAACCGAACAAAAAATGTTTAATCCGTTTATTTCGTAAGAATTTCGATTGCGACAGAATCAAGAATCAAACAATGACAGTCCGAAAGTTTGATAGAGAGTACGGCATACACGCAATAATCACTCGAAACTGTCGTCCTCTAATCAAAAAAATATCGTAGTTGTCTTCACTCTTGCTTTGGAATGTATGGATAATGAAAATATCCGAAATATCATACTAATCACAACTTGACGTATTTTTTTTTTTGTTATTGCTTCTAATTTGTCTTCTTCGTTTTAATATTGCGTGACTACGCGTTCAAAATGATATGCGGCGAATAACTCGTTGATTTAAATTCCAAAAAAGCGAATTGTGAAGGCCCGATAACATACAGTCAATTGGATAGGTCGATCACACTCTCATGCTAATGAATACATGCCAATCATTTGGCAATCATCAATTGACCATCCGTTTCTGGATATATACAAAGCGAACGAAAATCTTGATCTTTTTTATAATTTAGCCACTTCACATTTGATTCGTTTGCAACCAATAATCATACGTATATGCATTGATTTAGTAGTCAAGATTTTATTGAGTGCGATCGTGAAATGGTTGCATATCATTGCATAAATTCCAGTGAATGACTTTGAGATTTCAATGTGATTTGATTTAATTTACGAATAATTATCATTAACACTATACTAATAAAAGTCAAGCATATGTACACCACAAGCAACCCACCGCAGATGAACTCTTAATCTTAATCGTAAATGTTGCCATTATTACAGTAATATAGATGATGTGATAAAATAAAAATCCAGTTTTCAAACCCATAAAATATTCTAATTAGATGGATTGGCACACGCATTCGTACCGCGAAATGCCAAACATGCGAATTGGTATCTCATTTCTTAGTTTATTGTAATTTCTTAAGTTCATTATATCATTGTCTAATGAACGCTCTTTAATTTACCCACGCAGTTATCATTGTACGGTGTGTAGTGCGTTGTTACTGCCCCTAAATGGAACGAAAGAAATTTTTGAACAAATCAATATTTGGCAAATCGATGGTTCGCCAAATAGTTCAACAACACACACAAATTAAAAACAAAAACACACACGCAAAGTGAGAAATAGGAAAGAAAATAAAAAAATTGAGATAAAGACCGTCAACGAAATGAATGCGTGTCGTTGGGTGTGGCACACCACAACATCATTCAATTCCAATGGAATTGCATGGAAATTTTCGCTTTTGGTAAATGTGAAAAGCACTCATAACATCCGAAAACGTGATCGAAAAAAAAGACAATCTGGTGTATTTACACTTTTCTATTCCACCATCAATTCCGCTTCGATGTGACTGCACATATTTCACCTACACAAAAAATTTCACGTTTGATCTTTATCGGCGCTCTATTGTTTTGATAAATTTCTTCTGAAAACCAGGAACAGAGAAAAAGCATACGACACGCACAAGTGAAATGAGCTTATGCAAATAGTGTGTGATGCTACGACGAGAGACGAGAGATTGAGAAAGAGAGAGAGAGAGAGAGAGAGAGAGCACGACACGCTAACTATTCGCATGTTTACAATGTTTGAAAAGTGAGTCGCATCGGTAAGATCATGATATCTCTTTCATATGGAAAAAACGTATCATTTCTTTCTAACCAAATCTGTCGGCCAGATAATGTTCGCGCAATATTTGATGTTGCAATATTGTTAACCAAATCAATCGAATAGAGATTGATTACATTTGACCATTTCTGTCAACTTGCAAATAATTTCGCAAAATCGCATACCCAAACAAATATTGTCACCCGTATCACAATTAACATTTCACGTTTTTTTTTCACTTCACATCTCTATTTTGTTTCGTATGCATGCAGAGGCGTTGTTTTCTTTATTTTTTCGCTTCCTCGCACCGAGGAAATTCGAAATGGTTAGAGGAAAAACGGAAAAGAGTTTACATAAGAATAATCAGAATTTACCGACAAATTCATACACATGATATTTAACGATTTCATTACATGTGCGCTCGCTCTTGTGTCAATATCATCACCTCAAAGTCGGTGCATTTGATTTAAAGCGCAAGTGAATTTATGTAAATATGATTCGTGTGCACGCGATACATTCTCAGGCGCGTGCCAAACGTTAAACTGAACAATTATCTATTTATTTACGATCGCCAAATTGATGTTGATCCATTCGCACCATATTTCTTCTTCTTACACTGTGTGCATCATTTCAATTTCAATCAATCGGATAAATGTAAATAAAATTTCATTTAAAATCTATTTGAAAATGTCATAAAACCGATCAGAAATCGACAAAATCATTCGATTATACGAGCAAAACGCAAGACCAATCATTAATCGTTTTGCATTTCATTCGTTCGGTATGTGTGTGTGTGTGTGTGTGTGTGTGTGTGTGTGTGTGTGTGTGATCGACGTAAATGAAAAGTAAATTCAAACGAGCATATGTTTTTCTCTTCAAATGTTAACGAAAAATTGTTTGAAAACATACTTTGAATTGTATTTGCTCTTTCTCTTGTTCAAACATTGATGTTTGTTGAAGAGAAGAAAAATACACACGATTTCAGAAGTGGCGTTGAGAGAAGAATGAACAAAATCTACGTTAAATAAAGAAAAAGCACACACGTTCATTCAGATTGAATAATGCTTGTCTCTATTATTATGTAATTAAATATGCGCAAACATTATGGTGCGTTTTAGCATATATTCACACACTCATTCAAGCGATGTACGCGCGCGCAAACCGCTTGCACTCATATGCGATGTGAATTACTTGTAATACGTGACAAGTTGCGCGAGCAAAACAACAAACACACATTTCTTTCGATACATTGGATTGCTCTTTTCGAGGTTCAGGTCGCTAAATTAAATTAGTCATTTTTCTCATCTTTCTTCACATCAACACAAGAATTCCAATTACCATTTATTATTTCTCTCGTCACTTTGTCTGCGAAAAAGTCAAATAGAGAGATAAAAACGATGCGATTAACAAAATCATAACGACAAAATTTATGGCGCATTTATTGAGCAAACGGACTGCGATCCAATGACATGACTGTGGTGACAAATTGCATGGGATTTTTTTTATACGTAAAAATAGAGATGATTAAAGTGCTCTCTTTTTTGGAATTTCAGACTATTTTCAGTTCGAAGAATTCAAAACATTTTTCCCACTGTGAACGAGTTCCTTTCGAAAATCGATCACAATTTTCCATTTCTTTAAAGCAAAAAAAGAAAAAAATGACAACTCTTCCTCATTCAACTTGGTCGGTATGAAATTCAAAAAAAGCAAAAAGTAAATGTAAAAACAAGTGTAAAGCATTTTCAAGTCATTTAAATTACGTTGTTGATGTGTCAAAATGCTTAACAGCCACAAATTCTATGCAAACATTTGGCACGAGTCTGACTGGTCCGTCTCTAACTCTGTGTGTCAGTTGACTTGTATCACCGCCAAGCAATCACACCATGACAAAGCGAATAAAACAAAAGCGGTATTTTACACATTTGCTGTTAAGATAGTTATTTAAATTGAATGGGCTTTGGATGCGTGTAGTGTACGCACCATAGAAAAACGAACATCGAAGCCGCTCTGTCTTTGTTCACCTTGTGTATTTTAGCGTTAAAACTTTAATTGGTGAAAGAGAGAGAGAGAGAGAGAGAGAGAGAGAAGCGAAGGAGAAAAACTTTTCATTCTGAAGTGTGTTGTCTTTCAAATACAATGAGATGTGCGCTCACTTGTCTTGCCAACTCTTTCTGCCGTTCAATGGCAATTGTGTGTTGTTATTTTTTTCACTGCTATTTCTTTCGATGTGAAATCACATTTTGTTTTCAACACATCGCGATTTTTTCTTCTGTTGTTTGATTCAATTTTCTGCATTCAGTTTTTCAGTAAATTATGCATCAAAGTGGGAATAGTATATATTGGCAGATACGCATAATTCACATAGTTTTCATTTACTTCGTTTACTTTGGAACAATTCATACTGCCATTCATTCGGTGTGTGAGTGTGTATGCTGAGCGCATATATGCAAATACATTCATTTGATTCTTTTGTTGCGATGTTTGCATTTTTATGATGAACAACTGACATACCATTTTCTAAATGAATTTATGCGAATGATTACAAAAATAAATTAACAACGTTTTCATTTATCGTCATATGTTGCGCTTTTTTTATTCGTTCTCCCTCTCTCTCTCTCTTTCTTTACTATCACATTGCATAATTCAAATGTTTACAGTTGATTTTTGGAATTGTAATATTTTTTTTTCTTCAAAAAATAGCGATGAAGAAACGTACACAATAAATTAGCATTAAAAAATCGCACGAAACGAGTGCAAAAATTACGATACATCAAACCAAATCTAAATTAAATGACAAAAACATCGCTTCGTATGTTAAAAGTAAAAAATTGTGATGCAATTTGTATCGTTCTGCCTCTAGGGGAGAGAAACCAATGCTAGTTTTTCTAGTTTATAGCTAATTTACTAGTTTTTAGCTAATTTACTAGTTTATTGCTTGAATAATCTAATAATGCTAATATTCCTTTATGAAATTGCTAGTTTTCTAGTTTTTTGTTCTGCCAAATGACAATCAAATGATTGTACTGACACAATGAAGTATTTTGACGTTTTGTTGTTCAGACATATTTTTATGTGTTTTGAATAAATATACACTTATAATAGTGAAAATTAGTTTAATTATTCTTTTTTAACACAAAAACGTGCATAAAGTACTTGTTTCTTTCAATAGTCGACTTGTATAATTGATTTAGTCACCAAATCATGGCAGAATATCAAAATGGCGGATCAAATAATTTTTGCTAATTTTTCTAGTTTTTGCTAGTTTTTTTGTAATTTTCCTAGTTTTTACTTGAAATATAAAAAACTAGCTAATGGTTTCCGTCCCCTAGTTCTGCCTTTATCTGTATTGAGATATTTCAAACGATGACTGTTCTATCTTCCTTTCTCTCGATGTACTCAAAAATTCCATGCAAACGATTGGGTGGTATCTGCCTTCGCATTCTTGTTCTCTTTCGAAATAATTAATTGTATTGACACAGCACATCGATATGAATCACACATTCAATAGCAATTTTTTTTGCACATTTGAAAATGTAATCAATTATCTCAAAATCATTGTTTGATGTTCTTGTTCATATTTAAAAAAAAAAATCTTGTGTGTTCGCCATGCTTTTGTTCTTTTGAACACTTTTATCAGACTGTTAGTCTAGCAATGTTCGAGTACAGCAAATATGGTATAAGCTCAGAGTTGGAGTGATTCGTAGCGGGTTTTTGCGTAATTAATCTTAGCCGCTCGCGAAACTGATGTTAATAGATAGGAATAGATCAGATTATGGCGTGTGGGTAAGACTAATTATGTGCGTGTTAAAATGAAATCACTTGACAACATGTATGTGTACAGTGTACACACTTTATCCCGCAATTGTTGAATTACATCAATCAAAATATATGGCACTATTCTATTCAAATTGATGATTCAGTTTTGTTTCTTCCCTCGATCCGAAACGGCAAAACCTATACACACTTATCGCAACAAACACACACTTCCAACTGATGAGGACCATAAAAATTCATCGAAAATCGGGTGACTCTATCTCTCGAATTATTCAGTTAATAAGATAACAAGCATCGCATTGAGTCAGTAATGAATTGCAGGAAAAAAACGATCCAAAAAAGGGTGCACGATAAACCGGAAAAGAATTTCGCTTGTTCATTGTTTTCTATCGCTTTGAATTAAATTTTCAAAAGAAAAACCGATTCTTTTGGGTGTTACTAAGTCAGTAGCGGTCAATCGATTCTTTTTTATTATTCTAAAGTACATTCAAATATGGGTGTTTACATACCAAATATGCTAATATAAAATGTTACAAAAAATATCGAAATGTTTCAATTTGGATCCAAATATAGTAGCTGCCTACTCATAAAAATATTGAGATGGTATTTAAAAAAAAAACAAACGGTTCGTGTTTTCGTTCATCAATGTATTTATCTTGACATATGCAATTTGTGTTGCATTTTTTGCTCTTCGCTTTACGATACCTTCAATAGCAAAATCATAAAACAAATATATCTCTCGCGCTTAGAACATGTCATTAAATTTATATTGCAGACATTTTATCAATAAATTTTACCAAGTGTTCAATTCTAGCCCAAGGAACAATTTGTAATGCAAATTCACCCATTACCAAGCATAAATTCAGTTATTTTTACGGTTGCCATAGCGTAACATTCAGGTGTGAATACATGGAAAAGAATACTCACCTACGGGCTCCTTCCCTCCATACTGTTGCAGGGCCACACACTAATGGTCAAGCCCAGCACTACTAGCTTTATCTAGAAGAGTAACAAATTGTTATATTTTTAAATTTCTTTGAATGTGGATTTTAGGCTGGTAACAGCAAGTTGGCGACGTTCAGAATATCATGATTGCGTGGATTGCGCTGATGACTGCTACGCGGCCTTTTCAATGAAGCTGGCAACACGAATCCAAATCGGCTGCCAAGAAGTCGACAAAGTCCTAAGTAATCGAAAACAAAAATATGTAAACAATGAACAAATTCTATTGTCAATTGATCGATGAATCATTCACAATGATCATATACAAATACATACCAATTTTTATCTTTGACACTAAATGTTGGTTCAGCTGTACTCAGATAATGGAGATTCAGAAACAATCCCATGCCTTCTCGAAGCATATGCAGCTCACGTTTGCTACGCGTGGTCACGATTATTGGTGGCAATAATACAAGCGGATTCGGTTTACAATTTAGACACACTTTGAATCGATGCGGCTTTGTGTACGTTGGAAATCGTCGTTGACAAAGTGAGCAAGTTTGTGATGATCCCCATTCGTCTTCGAATCTCACATTTGAATGGCCAAGTTTTTTTATGTTTGCAGCCAATTTTACGCGGTGATGAAATACCCATTGGAAAGTTGATCAATGATTCTCGATGCTTTTGTTCAACTTCCACAAACCATTGAGTCAACGCTTCGGCCTTTTTCTTTCGCTTTTTGTGCTCGGTACCCCAATGAAATCGTTTGTGAGAAATCTTGATGTTTTCCTATGATTGTATACAGAATAATGAGCTACGATTACGAAAAAAATACATTTTAAAATTCATACTCACTTCAACGCCGGTCACAATATCAAGACGTACAGCAGCAATCCATGTCTTGTCATTTGGATCGATACCAATTACATACTTCTTTTCGTTCGATAATAATGCCTTACGGTCAGCCGCATCAACTGCTTTGGCCACATCGACTGCATCACAATTCGGTTGCTGTTCATTGCACGTACTCTGTTCTTTCTTGTACAATAATGATACCGATACACTATTGGTGACGATTTGAAAATGGAATTTCTTCTGTTGTTTGGCCAATTGATTGTTCGGTGCGTTTATTCCATCGTTTCGTTTTCGGATTGAAGAAAGATGGAACAAGACCCAATTTGTTTGCCAACAATCGGTATGCATCTCTTTCATCCAAACGAACACTTTTCAGCTGGAATCGACATAACGGGACAACAGTAAAATTGTTCACTTCTGGTGGTTCAATCATATCGATCTTTTCTTTGTTTTGTTTCTCTCGAAGATTGTTGATACGTTCGATGAATACACGCTGTTGTTGTGAGTCAACAAAGAATTGCTCTACTTCACGTTGAATGTGACCGAACAACCACAATGATTCAAACCATTTCATGTTTGTATTTTCTGGCCATCCGATTTCGCGAATAAACTCCAATAATTTGCGCACTTTTTCTTCTCGTTGTTGGTTGCCATTTGTTAGATTGATGCTGTTCATTAGATATTTCACTGTGTTTCGTATGTCGATATCATCAAATACGAATGGCATGTGACCTTGACGATTGATGCGCCAGCATTTTATGCGGAAGAAATAGATTAATCTCTTTTCACAGTGCGTTTTGAGATTATTTTTTACACTTGTGATGTAATCGTTAACAAAATAGTTGAAGCCATTTCCGACAATGGTTTTATAGGGCCATTGATATGGATGAATACCGATTGATTTCTCTACTAAAAGACGAAATCCTGCTGGCAATTTACCGACATTGTCCATCAGAACAGATTCGAAACAATCAGGTATCACTTTTAAGCCGAGTGCGACATTGAATAAGAACAGCAGCAATAGTGATGCCAACGATGAAATTTCCGTCATCAACGTCATCATTCAAATCGTCCTCAGCCTTCCTTTTTCTCTTAAACATTTTGTGTCAACGAACTAAAATTTGAAACAAATCGAAGAAAAATACTTGAAAATTAATTGTAAATGTATTTCGTTGCACTGTCTTATTAATTTAATGACGACAATATAAACAAAAAAATTTATTCAAACACCGAATATAAATGAAACAAACATTTCTTACTTGATCAAAGGCAACTTGTATTCAAATATTTTGCTGCGTCACTTTAGAATTGAGAATGTAAAACAGAATGATGCTCAAAATCATATGAAAGCATTTGTTTATACTAACAATACTGTCACACGATGCGAACGCTTTGAATGCATATATATATATGCATAAATATCGTTCGTATAAGTGTGCGTCAACCGAAAAATGTCAGGAAGATTCGGTTGCATTTCGAAAATTCAAAATTCTATTTCAACACTTGAAGCAAAGAAAAATAAATGTGTAAAAAAGGTCTTCTGCAGAGTTTTAAATTAAATTACGCAAATCTCTTCTCAAATTAATTGTTTATTTTTTATTTGAGCGTGAATAAACAAATGAATCGTTAGATTTGCAATTCAAAACTTAATGTGATGGGTTGTGTTCACATTATGTTGTCAAACGAAATATTATTGGAAGTGAAAGAAACAAGTGGATCCATTCCATTGGAATTCGTGGAAACTATGCATATAATCTCCGTTCCATTTGACACGAAAATGGCCATCAGAATGGGCCAAAACGTTAAATTTTTCAACGTTAGAATGTACCAAAAACATTACAAATTTGTTCAATTCTAGCCATTTTTATTCGATCCATTCACAATTCTGTGAATCGGCAAACGATGACAACAACTGTGTATCTAACTCAAGTGCATGCAATATTCAACATTGAATTGAAGAAGTAAATTGTGAAGAGCCGCATAAAATAAACTGCAGCTAAATTATATGAAGAGGAAAAAAATTGACCCACATTTAACGTAGTTCATATCACATACATAAAAAAACATACATAACATCAGATGCCGAGCAATTTGTTAGCAACATTATTTATATTTTATTGTTTCACACAGGCGGAGGAAAAGAGACAAACCGATCGAGAGAATCTCAATGGCGGTTCTTTGGCATGTTTTTTATTCGCTTCTCGTCTTCTTCTTCTTGGTGCAATCGTGTTCTATGGTACCAAAGAATGTCAAAATGAATAGGATATCGAAACGATATAAAATTATTGAAGGGCGATGCTCATGCGAGACGATTATAACTGTTATGAATTTTTATTATATTTTGATGCGAATTCCATGTGTTTAAGTAGTAACATTATACATTTGTCATTATGCATATGTATGTGTGTGTTTTGTGAAGCCAACTAAAGTAATCCAAGTAAGTATGTGCTGTCATCGTTTGCTGTTGTGCCATCTCAAATGGTATATACACTACACCTAATGCTTGACTGCATTCGTGCCATCCGTTACGCGTCAACTTTCCTGCCTCCTCGTTTTTTTGCGTTGATGGATTTTTTTTTTAAATTTTCATTCGTTACGAATGTTTCTGCTAAAGCAACAGCATTTCGTTATTGAACGCAAATGATTTATATCTAAATGCTCTGTAGACATTAAATACACTGCCAACTGAGTTGAAAGTTATGCTTAATGTATCGACGTATAAACGAGATGAATTAAAAAAAAATATTTGTGATCCCCAGGGTCCGCAGACACTTTGAGCAATTTCAATCAAAATCTTTCACACTGAAATGTGGTAGTGTGCTGTACCAAAAACGATTTTAAAGCTTGATGATACATTAAGCTATAACAGATAAAATAGATTGAGTTCAAGGTCTCATCGATGGTGTACTGAATAGTTTTAGACAGTTTTGCGATTAGAATTGCATTACGAAATTCCCATGATGGCATCTTTGTTTTTTCTCTCTCTCTCTATCTTGCACCAAACTCTCAACGCAAAATAACGTCTAACGCCCAAATGGGGTTGACATATGTTATCACCTGTGAATTCAAACATTGAGTGAAAAAAAAAGTAGTAAATGTCGGGATCTACGAAAACCAAATATAGTCGATATAATTCCATATTCGGTTCGTTGTGTATATAGTTCCGAATAATGAAGTTTGTGTAAACATGACTTTGTGCTAATTCATTTCGATTTCAATGCTTCTCACTTGATTACCACGTTAATTCACTTTTTTTAGGATAAATAAGCATCAGATTTATATGTGCGCGTAATGCACCTACTATCTCAAATCATTAAAATGCAATTTATTGTTTTAAAACACCAACAAAATAAAGAAGTATCGAAGTATCGCACCGTATGTGGCTGTGCCATTGCATGAGAGTGAGAGCACATTTTTTTTTCTTTACATTTCGCCAACAAATAGCTATACTAATTATATACGATCTTTCCTGTGTAGCATATGATTCTTCTCAATCACCAGCACACAGACACATAGACATATTGCCACTTCGTGTTTGCGCTCGGTCTAATTGACAGTAAATTATTGTCATTTACAAATGGAAAATTGCATGATGATGATTTGATGCTAACACATTTACGTTAATCAAATTACAAAATCTTTGCGTGCCACATTTCCACCGGCGAATTGTTAATCGGTTCGCGGCGATCATTATTATGTTACATACTGTGTTTGTTGCATATATCGTTTATCTTCAATGATAATTTAATCGTTAAATGTGTGCTAGATTAACCATCGGTTTAATTTATCAGAATAAACGATTTCATAATTAGTTTAATTCGTTGAAGATTCAGTTTTGTCATTGTTGTTTTTTTTCTCTCTTTGGTATTCACGGAATGCAAATGCACGGGACGCTGGTTAAACCTATTTTTTCTTCTTCTTTTTTTTCAATTAATCAAAAATAATTGCTATTGTTTCGCTAAGAATTCATATTGGAAATTTTATTAGAAGTTTCAGTGTCATTTACGTATTGAATTGCTTGAATTTATAGGTTAATCGGTGAGAAACCACAAAACTTGTTTGTCACACATTCCAAGGAGCATTAAAGATAGTTCATATGATTTTGTTATGTTGTTGATTTGCACTAAATTCACTGAAATAGATTAGAGTAGCCAGTCACTGTTGTAGTGTATCGATTGGGTATTACAACATTCCGACACGGTCAATAAAAATGATGGATCAAAATGTTTGATCACATCTGACGATACACAGTGATCGTTCGATAATCTATTATGAACCGCATGAATATGATGTGGTTTTTCATTTACAGGTTTGCTCGCTACTTCCAAAATGGCTTACAACAAATATCTATTTTTGTGAGGAGACACGCACACATACACAAGCAAATGTTGACGAACACATCGATACGATGCATACAATAAATTTCATAAACAATTGAAATAATGATCGTTTTGCTACTTACAACAAACATCCAAACCAGTCAAAATAAGGCAAATGGCTCAAACAATGGACCATTATTTTGACCACCTTTTCGCTTAAATTAAATGCCAATAAATTACCATTTATACATGCTAAAAGATTATCGGTGTCCAAAAAGCGTTTCAATTAACCACACCACATTATATATATATATATAAAGAATATATGTATCGAATGTGTTTTGTTTTTGTTGATTTAGGTGCGCATTCGCTCCTCTTGCATTGACTTTTGAACAAGAGGAAAAAAAACCATTTGAATTTGATTTACATTTCAACTTCTGTTTGTTGTTTCATGGTGAATTACTATTAGCGCACTGCCGCCGTCATAACAACAGCAGCAGCGGCAACAAAATCAATAGCTAAGTTGAGCTAGGAATGATTGGTTGGCATTTGCAAATCAATTGCATGTGAACTGCAAGAAACGCTGAGCCTTTTATATCAATTACATGACATTTTGTGAATACCGTCAACTACCTGCTTTCATAGCATAAACTACAGTATGGCTACGGTAGAACAAGTTAAGGACCAATATCTTTCACACTCAAATTCCGAAACTGTATCAATTTAACGAACGAAAAATGCATCAAATTGCTTTTCTTTTCATGTGAATCATTCATTATGAATTGCAGTTCCTTCACATTTGTAACAATTTAAATTGTATTTTAACTCGTAATTGCATCAATTTACATATAAAATATGAATCGCGAAACATGCATAAAGAATGCACAAGAAACAGATATAAAAATGAAAATTGAATAAATCAGCTTTTCCTGTTGCCGTGCCATTTTTTAATACAATTCATTGATCAGAGATGTATGCAATAAATTGTGTAGTTACGCGAAACGCTTGCGCGGCACCATCACACAATGTTCTGGATCGTAAATGCTAAAACAAATGTGCACTTTGGATAAAATGACAAAAATAAAATTTCATAGCAAAAACGAAGTGTGTCTTTATTTTCCGCGTTTTATTTACCATTATTATTATCACTGCATACGATGCAGATGATGATGGTGATTTTAATAAGCGTTTTTCTTCTTCTTCTTCTTGGTTTGTTGTGCGAGCACGCGAACAATGTGTGGAATATTTATTTTGTGTGCGTTTGGAGTTGAGCGAATGTGATTTTAACTTTGCCAACCAGTCGATATGCGGCATTAATTGCGATTATTTCTTTACTTCCTTCTTTGCCACAATTTATCTCACACACATATACTAAACAATAATAATAAGGATAACAATTCACAATAGTTGGCCTATGAAATTATCAATTTTGATTTTATGTTATATCGTTTTTAAAAATAACATACAGACATTTATCTTAAAGACCATCCGATTTATATGATCGGAAATTAGCCATTTCAAGTTGGAAATCTGCAAAAAAATTGTTTTATTGCAATGTATCCGATAATAATCATATTGAAAATTGACCAACAAAAAATCACGTTTATTAAACATATCCTATATGACTATAGTCATAAACACAAACATTATTCCAATGTACAGTGGTTTGCAAGTTATTAAAGTCAAATAATTATATTTTTCTTCTCGAATAGTTGAGCAATTCTTTTTTTCTTTGGTGTTCATGGTCAAGCAAATCAATATTTCTGCAATATTACCCACGGTGATTTTAATGTATTCTGTCAGTGAATTTTGTTCTACTCATCAATAATTTGTGATTTTTACACAACATGTATATACACTTTGGTATTTCAGATATTTTTTTTCTCCAATTAAATAAAATACGGTTTTCAATTTGTTGTGCAAGTTCTTAATTTTTCACATGCATTGTGTGTGCGCAAAGGGATATGTCAATGGCTTACAATTCACGCGGGGCAATCGTTTCTTTCATATTTTGTTTTCTTCGTTTAAATATGTATATTGTTGGACATGGGCAAAAAAAATTTATTGCAAAATCACCAGGATATTGTGATAAAGATGTATTTCGCTTGAGAGTAATCACAATTGTTCGCAACGTTCATTGCAACAAATGCATGTATATTTATTTCGAAGTGCCTGTTCATATTTCGATCACAAAAACCTAAAGAAAAAACCAGTAAATTGAATAAATCATTTAGAGAATATAGCATATATTGTGTGGACACAACGACAGTGGACAGGGGAGCCGATTGCATATCAAATTCCTTAAGCGCACACAGAACACAAACAAAACACATATTAAATATATATGAAAACGATTCCAGCAAAAATCGAGATGGTTTGGCCACATTTTGTATCGAAGAGAACCAGTCATCGACGATGTGTGATTTAGCTCATTTTTACGTCATTCGATCGAGAGATCTGCATTGAAGGACAAACAAAATTGTTATGTGAGGCCGTGTGTCGCATTGTCTTTTTTCCACGTACTGAATTTTCTGTCACAAATGCCACGCTCTTTGTCACTCTCACTCTCGTTTGCAACGGCAATTCAATAATTATACCAATGGCACGAAATCATTTTTTCGAAAGAATTATATAGGTAGGAAATTCTCGCACCTTTACAATTTGAAGTCAAATTTGAGCGTAATTTTAAAATAAATTTTTCCATCCTCATTCCAATCCAACGTAAAATTCACACAAATCAAAATACAAAGCGAAACATTGGAAGTGACGGTATTTGTTCTCATGACCATAAAAGAACATTAAACTTTTAGCATCCAACATTCACTTGCATTAAAATGCGCACACAATTTTCGGCTCATATAATATCAGATTAACAATTATTTATCAAGGGAGAACCACACACAAAAGTCGATCTATGAAATTGCTTAATTAATGTTTTATATGCAATGTGTCCAAGAACATTTTCGTATCGCACTCACAAAATCTACCCAGCCTTCTGAGAGTGACACATTTGTGATGTTTTCGTCTTCATCAGTGCGCGAATGTGTATGTGTATTTATTTTCGGTAATGGTATTAAGGCCATACAATTTTCCCGTTCGTGTGATCAAAATCAATTTGTCTTCGAAAAAAAATCGAATTTAAGTTAATTATAATCGAATTATCGTCACATTGTTTGGATTATACAAATGCTGTGTGGTAGCAACAATTCCTCGAGCAACCGTTTATTGCATATATATATACAATTTTTGCATCGTAGCGAGTTTAAAAATTGAATCGTATATATCGATTTATACCCATGACTATAATCATAAAATCAACAATGTGGTTTTGTGAGATAACAACCAGTCGACCATATACATAAACTCATAAATAACAGCATTGGATTGCGCGAGAAGGACAGTATATGGTTGTGACGATGCCAAATAAAATACATACGCACACACACACAAATATATTTTTTTCCATTGGAATTGAAAACAACTCGCCAAATCCATAAAACATTAACGCCACAAAAATCAGCTCTTGATTGGATTGAACATCAACATCTCTCATAGCAATTAATTCTCATGTAAATTGGATCGTACTTGAAGTCATCTCCAAGTTTTTGTTGTTATTTTTTTAGGCACGTTAAGTCGATCGCATTTGCTCTGCACAACAGATCAACATTTTGATGTAATTCTTTTGTTTACCAGAGTTTGTAATTTTCGAGAATTCCATTTAGACATATTAAATCCAAATTCACGCAAAGACATATATTATTATTTTTGTATGTCGTTTCCATTTGTGAAAATAACTATTTTTTATTAATCCCAATGTTGTCCCTTTATTAGATTGAACACACTGTTTCATATTGAATTTACATATTTAGTTTGCTGAAATAATCCCGTTTAAAAGCAATTTTGTATATTTCTCAATTGTTATTCAAATCGGTATAAGCAATGTGAGTTTGTAGCTTATGTCATTTCTTCTATTGATGCGCATGAGGATTTTTCTTTCAACATCATCAATTTTGTTTTTCTGTTGTTTTTTTTTTTTTTGATTATTATGAAAATTGTGCACATTATTGCCAATGTTCAATGTCTAGGCTTAAAAAAGTTTTGGGCCTGAGTATGATTGATGGTTAATTAATATCACAGTGTCGGTGAGGTGACCACGGCTAATGATTTAAATGTACCACATTTGGTGTTGCGGTTTTTTCCCATTGATGCGAACACTGTGTGAATTAAATTGTAAACAAGAAAGTGTTTTACTGAAAATACTCACGTGCAAAACAAATTTGCTTGGAATAGTCTCGGTTCATTTACCGTTGCAAGATTATCATCGTCTGTGGATAGTATCATTAATGACGATGAATTGAGATTGATGTAGATTTTTTTAAATCATCTGGTTCATTCTTGTTGTTTACCCGAATTTATGATTCGGTCGACATTCGATCGATTTTATTATCCATCGAAATGACTTAATTTAAAAAAGCGATTTCGGTTTCCAAAAATAGCGCACTCAAGCTGTTAAAAGTTCAATTGCACATATTGAATTGGTTTCAATGATCACGGTCAAGAAAACAGTGACCATTGAAAAACAATTGCATTTGGGTATTTTCACAGCCACTGGTTTACATAAACGTTAAATGTAACCTAAATTGTTTGGATTTTTCTAATGAGGAAATTATGGTAGATTTCGATTAATTACTTCCTCGAATCTTCGAAAAATGCTTTTTTTTCGGAATACTTTCGTTTCATTTGTTGAATTCCGTTTGTTTTGAATTGAGAGATGAGTCAGGACATTTCACAATTCGCATTCCATTTTTTTTGTGTGACTGTTTGTTTTTTGTCTGTTGAGCCAGTACATTATTGCTCCATACCACTTTTTTTAGGTAATTACACAAAGAAATGTTAAACAAAGCCTGAGCGATTTAATGCTCGCCATTCGCTCTCTATTGCTGGCTATGTGTATTAGATAATAGGTATTTCATTAAGAAAAACCATATTGTTATAGGGACATTTTCAGCGCTGATGTTGTCTTCTTTGCAATGTTTGTTTTTTATTGCCTATTTTATCATAAGTCTTTCTCGCTCTATGCCAATTACATAAAAGTCCGAATGTAGAAATGTTTTTTCTTATGTCAGTTCAAACCAATCATTTTTTTGTGTATATGAATATCTATTTAGCTTTAATTAGAAAATCCCATTTACACTTGGCATTTGGGCTGAAAATTGGCTGGCATACAATATGAAAAATATTACGACTGCAGACTGATTTTGCACTTGTTAGGCGGTCACACAAAATGGAACACACGACAAAACAAAAAAAAAAAACAAACGACGACGACAATATCAACAAAACAGTGGCGACAGCTACGATGAAGAAAACGAAAAACAACAAATTCACAAAATATCGTGTGAATATTTTTAATTACTGGTAGCTGCGGTTGATCATCGAAATGTTTTCTGGTTGGGAGAAGGAAGTTAAGTTGCCGAGGACTAATGAAAAATAACCGTTAAAAGCCAAATACAAAAAAAAAAACACTATATACACAAGATCGCGAAATGACAAAAATAACATTCAGCCGAATCACACACAGCATACATCGAAAGAAGCAAAACAAAATGTAAAAAAAAAAACATAGACGACGGTGATATCGAGGTTTAGAAATGTCATTGAAAGAAATACATTCAAAAGCTGCACTTTTGCATATGAGCTTTTGAGTGCATATGCACAACACATTTTCACACAAACAGAGAGAGAGAGATAGCTACGGCTAATTTGCAGTGTATCTCATATGCCATTTACTTTTGTGAGTATATGTATTTTTTTCCCTTCTGATTCGAACGCCATTGAAGGTTTTGTTATTTGAATTGGTTAATGGAAGATTTTTCGATTTTAAACTGCAACGGCCATTCAACGTCTGAGTCTTGATGCTTTTTTCTCTCTTCATCTTCTTTCATTGATTTAACTACTGATTATTTAAATATTGGTGAAGATGATTGGTGTTAGCGCTTTTGCTCATTTGCATGGTGCTGTTGTTTTTGTTTTCTGCAGACAACGTCACGATTTGTCGAGTGAATCAAGACCAATCAAATCAATACACACCGAAAACAATATGCGCTCTTTTTTTTCTTGTTCTTTGTGCCGATAGTTGAGTAAGAGGAATAAGAAAAAGAGTCACACATAATTATCAATTTTTTCAATCAAAAGAGAGCGACAGATAGAGAGGAAGAAAAACAATGATCAGCGTTAACGTTTTCTGGGTGACGAGACAAAAGAAGTTATTTTCAGACTTAATAATTTTAATGTGAATTCAATTCACCGAAATTGAAGAGACCCTCACAGCGCACAACAAGCCACTTATAAGTTTATTATATCGACAACGAGTTAATAAAATTAAATTATCGATTTTCATTCGTCCAAGTGCAATTATGAATTTATTAGACACGAATAAATCGTCATCGTAAATAGCAATCAAATGCTTTTTGAATTGAATAGTACAATGGAACAATTTTGTATAGAACTGTGTCTGGCCACTAGGGTGTTTCCCATACCTGCAAATAAAAAAATAATGAGTGTTCTCAATTAAAAGAGCGTAAAATTCAGTACCAAGTGATTGCATTCACAGAACGTATCAATTGCTATTACGACTTCCCGAAGCAAAAGAAAAACCATATGTATGGTCCATATAGCAATCGCTCCGTGTACTGTAACTACCATCGAAACTGTTGATATCAGATACTTACAACTTATACCTACTATACCACAGCTTCAGGCATAGCGGAAAGTAACAAAGTGTTACCGTATACATTTTTAAATTAATTTTTTTGAAAAAATGGCTGACTGATGCTTAATGCTGAATGTTTTGAGCTGCAGGCGCTGGTCTCTGTAATGTCTTGGGTATCCCCAGGTCAAACAGCCAAAAATGCCCTGAAAAATCACAAAAAAGAGATAAGTAAACGACTAATTTAATTCTTTCACATCTTTCATTTCAATCTCACCTTTATGAGGATGCATTTTGCAGAAATCGATAAATTCCACCTCAATTGCAGCTACAAGCGCGTTCAGTTGTTCAGCAGCACTCGGTTGTTGTTGAGCAGCATCAGTATCAGCGTATTCCAAAACACCACTATCAGGGTTTACTAGCCAGATTTTGCGGTATACTACCACCTTTGAGTGTAAAGGTCCTGCATTTTGATGATTTGCTTCTGCTTCTGCATTTGCTATTCGATCTATTTTCCGAAATATCTGCAATTTTCGTGTGCCATCTGTGTTACGATTATGGATGGCAACATAGCAGCTGGATGGGGTTTACAGTCTTGACAGACTTTGAACCGATGACTTTTTGTGTGGGGATCAAATCTTTCCAAACACTTTGGACAAGATTGAGATGTGCTGTTTTTTTAAATAAATGACTGTTTTCAAAAATATCAGGCAACCAATTATTGAACAAAAGCAGCAAATTGATTGGATTGCATAAATTGAATTCTTGTCTTTGATCGCATTTTTCTCCATGCCATCTCGAATAATAAACAACGCAAACACCATATGAAACTACTTTTTCAGTACATTTGTCTGTTTGATAAAAAGAAAATTTGATAAAACATTTATAACAAAAATATTGCAAACGCCACAAACTGCAACTGAAGCACAACAAAATACATTTGATGAAAGCAAAATCGAAATTTCAAATTTCAAGTCACACACACTTACATTCTATTCTATATAGAAAAAAATGTAACATTACCGCTGTGTTCGATATTCAAACGAACGGCAACACATTGATTGCCTTTTTGACGATGCCAAACAATACAAATAAACTAATATATTATTATTATTGATTATAATCAAAACAGAAAGAGCGTGTGCTGTGTGTGCATCGTCAGATGAAATGAAAACAAACATAATGTCGTCTGTTCTAAGAACAGGTAAATGTTGAAATCACAATCACAATGCTGTTTATTTATTATTTAAAAAAAACCACAGCTGTGAGCCTTGTTGTGAGTGTATCATAATGGAATATTTTGTACGATTTACATGTATGAAATTTCTCACATTCTATTTAAATGAATAGCGTTTCGATTTTATAATAACAATAATCAACGCAAAATATTGTTTACATCGGAGAGTTTTTCGATTCGGGAAGTCGTAATAGCAATCGATAATGCCCATTTTTTTGTTTTGCATATGCGGGAAACACCCTACTGGCCACATTCATTGAATAATTTTTATCAAAAATTATCGATAAAAAGTCGGATCGAAATTGCGATGCAATAGATAGCGGTCAAGTTTGAAATCAAATAAAATTACTATTATGATCTTTTCTTGGATGCTCGTGCACACCTTAGCGCGCTCACAATGAGAATGTATGACCCTGACAGCAGACCTCCTAAAAGTGAACGAAGATTGTAAATTTGGCACAAATTTGTATGTGTAATTGTGTTTTCCATCTCTTTTTTTTAAATCATTGATAATTCACTGAGAATACAATTTTGCCACAATAAACAGCAGCGTGCGGGTCATCGTTTCATCGCAAATGCCATTCGGGTGCCATCGATTTGAATTTTAACCGTGTTCAAATTTGACAAATGACGAATCTCTTTCTTTCTTTCTTTCTTTCTCTTTCTCTCTCTCACTCTCTACAGATGTTGCCTGCTGTCGATGGCATGAACTTTGAATAAATCGTACAATCACAAGAATTTTAATTGATTGAATCACTCACACGACTTAAATATGAATGCGTTTTGCGTGAGGCAGTGTATATGTGTGTGTCCGCGTGCAATCGTGTTCGACCAGATTCATTGGACGACCTTTAAGGACGTCTACAAATTTATGCTTTTAAATGATATGCTTATAAGTTCAGTGCTATGTGGATGTTGTTTTTGTTGTTATTGTGAATTTTATTATGATCGGTTTTTGTTGTTGTTATTTTGTATTGGCATCGATGTATCGTGTCTGTTGTTGAACACTTTTTCGGCCATCGACTGAATTTTATTTCATTATGCTACAATTTTGGCATATTTCTTTCTGGTTCCACTACGGTGTCTTTTTTGTATTATTTTCCGACGAATTTCATTCCCCTACGCCTCGTTCTTTTTTGCTTGAAAACTGTCAAAACCATAAATTCTTTGCGTCAATTAAATATTTTTCCATTCCATTAATGATGCAAGCATCCGCGTATCGCGCATAGAACAGAATCAATGTAAACAAATGTCATCATTTTTGGCAATTTGGAGAGCAACTTCTTCTTCTCTGTCGCTTGTTTACATTACGGTTACAATGCCGTTTTATCAATTCGGTCGAGAGAAAGAGAATTATCAGCAAATCTACCTGCACAATTCATTTAGACTTTACATGCTTCTTTACAACGGACGAACGTGCCGCACACACACTTGTTGGATGACGAAAAAGACAATGTGAGTAAAAAGTGATAAAAAAAAGAACAGGACGATATATGAAAATAAATACAGCCCACGATTCGTTGTAATAACATTTAAATGGTGTTCGGATTATTTATTAAGTAATTTCTTCAGGTTTTTGGTCGCCAGATATAAATAGCAAGAATGAAAATATTTTCTGCCTTATGTCAGTTCATTCGACAAGAATCGAGGCTTTCGTCTGATGACCTCACCATGAATAATGAAGCATTTACAGTTAGAATAAATTCGAAAAGGGAATGCTTGTTAACCGAAACACAAAGAACCACGAAGAAATGAGAAATGGCATTACATTTGAGATAAACCAGTGTTCGTTTTTAGTGGCCGTAATTGCAACGCGTTCATTGACATCTTCACTTTCCAGCCGTTTTGTTGCAATTTTTTCAGTCATCGGCGACACAAGTTTTTTTTTTATTTCAATAACCGACTAATAAATTTTCGTTGAACTTATTTTCCACGTGGATGACACATATATGAGATTGGAGACTTTTTTTATGCGAGTCTCGCTAATCAGCGCCATCATACCTGACATCCCTCAACTAAATTTACATCTCTAGCATGTAAACAAATTTGCTCTATGTAACGTAACACAAATGCACATATTTATTATTTATTTTTATTTTAAGTAATATATTTTTCCTTTATAATAATAATATATTTTTTAAATTTGATTTTATTTGAATTTTTGAACAAAACTATATTTTTTTTTATGATGAAAATGATGAAATATTATTTTTCTCCGACGTCTCCAACCAAATTTACGTAATGTATTTTACGTATTCATGTTTTTGACAAGTCATTTGTCAATTTAGATTTATGACATTTCGTCATTTTTCGCATTTTGAAGTCGCTGTAAATAGCGTTATAAAAATGGTGAGAAATAAATATTAGACTGATATATTTTTTATCAGTAATTTATTCTTTAAGTTTATTTTATCTCTTTATTTTGTTTTTTACCAAAAGCTGTGTATTGTTTTATGTTTGTTTTTAAATATTTTATGTAACCTAACAAATGGGTTGGTGATTTGATTGATATTGAAACAGGACGTTCCAAATTGACAAATGACTTGCCAAAAACATAAATACGTAAAATACATTACGTCAAAAATGTCACAATCTCTCCCACTAGGGGATAACCGTGAATTGCAGATCGAATAATTTATAATAATAAACGCTATTTCTCTCTAATTTTCACTAATTCTGCTAGTATTTCTACTAGTTTGTTCTAATACTGCTATTTTTTGCTAATTTCTCTAGTACGTCAAAAATATTGCATACGTAAGATTGACAGCATGATCGAATAACTGAAATGTGTTTACGTAAATGTTTCAAGTTGACACTTTCAACGTGTATATTTGAAGCAGGCACTAGCGTATACGTTTTCAGTAAGAAATCTGTCATCAAATCTACATTTCCGATTGCAATTCGTAAATTGTAGTTAATACAGATGAAACGTGCTTGGTTACGTGCCATTGAATATATTTTTATTTAAAAATGTGAAAAAGCGTATTTAACTACATATTTTGATACATTTTAGTTCAACACTATTCAATTCGTTTGTTTTGTGAATTTTATTTTAATTAATTATTTCAATATATTCAAGAATAAATGCTTACTAAAGTATATACGTGTACAGTGCTAATTCTGCTATTTATTGCTAATTTTGCTATTTTCTTCATGTAAATTTCCCTATTTTTTTGCTAATGTGCTAATTCTAATTCGCATGGATATCCCCTAGCCAACAGATGGCATTAATGTAAACCATTCGCAATGTGTCTCTTCTTAGAGCCATCCACTTGTTATTTTCCAAAGAAATTGAAGAAAGGCTTTTGAATTTTTCGCATTTTTTGAAAAAGCCAAGCGCCAATCCAACCAGTCTACAACATTTGCAATAATAAATAGAAAAACGATGTCAAATCTTCTTCTTTTCAGTTATGAATAAATTAAATGGCTAATTTAACGATAAAATCATTAACATAATTTACAATAAGATCAAAAGAGGAGCCCGCTTCAATGACCGGCGATTAATCACATCTGAAATCAATCAGTTTGTTTTACCTACATCGAACATATTTGCCTTTTTATCAAAAAATCAGCACAATATGGAACAGATTATTCTGCATGTAAATTAAAACCTTGTATCCTAGAAAAAAAATATTTTCTTTTTTGTTGTTGACGTACGTTTTTGGAATGTGAGGTTTGTGCGCGCGTCTATGTGTAATATGTTCGATGGCGCTTGGAATGTTTGATTGTTTTGATAGAAAATATGCGAAAAACAGAGAAAAAAGCATAAAAAAATGCCACGGTTGAACCATGGCAGAGACCTCCTGAAGGCTTAAGCCATTTCCATATTGTCAAGCAATATTATATATGTTCACATTCTTTTAGTCGAACGATGCGAATAACAGAAGCTATAAACAGTAGCATTATGAAATTTGGTTACTTTGCTTACCGCGCTTTTTCCTTTGCCTATCATATGATCTAAAGCAATGAAAACGTTTCAACTCTGGGAATTCGTTGAGTCTGGGAAAACCGTTGCAATCATGAGAGCACATTTCAATGTGCATTTGCATAATATCCCTTTTTTGTTTCAAGATCTGTACAAAAAATCGCGCACACAACAAACAATTACAATGACCAAAACGAACGGCAGCTATGGTAATGCATTTTTCTGCAATTAAAGAATGTTATCACTTTCGCGCATCTAAACGACTATGAACCAGAACGAAATAACACAAAAAACTGGCCGATTTTATGACTCTGGTTAAAGCGTAGACTTAAGACTCGTCGAGAATTTCGGAAATGTGTATATGGGTGTGTGTGTGCTTAATTCGCATCGGCATAGAGTTCGAGTTTAAAAACACTTCAGTTTATTTTTCTCCATATTATTGCAATATGTTGAAGATTTATGCGCTGAATCATTGTACATGGCAAACGAAGAAACACAAAATGAGCATCACATAACACGAATTTTGAATGCATAGCATCTAATTTTTGAAGGACGTTAACCGTAAATCATCAAACATGAGCACACACACACCGGAATAATGTTCGCAATTGCGAATTTTGTATTTTGTTAAGTGTTTTAACGGTTGAAATGTTCTTTTTCGACACTCCTACATCTGGATATTTGTTTTTAAATTACCAACAAAGTTCGTCGCAATCATTTTCGCGCAAACATGTTTTAAACGCACAGTGCTGGGTCGTTACATCGATATGATCCATCCGCCGATTATGATCATGCCAAGTAAAAAAAACACAATATTGTAAAATGCAGATATTTTATTTTATGGCTTAATTTGAAATTCGTGTACCTGTACACACACTCAACCTCAGAGTGTTTTTTTTTTTTTGCAGAAACGAAATCATCTATCGCTGCGATTTTTGTTGTTGATTAGTACTTGTTGAAATTTAATGATTCGGATGAATTTGGCCGACTCCAACATTTTTTTTTGTTGCAAAGATTCATTTTGCGCGCTTATATTTCACATCGCCATCATTTTATTATGCAAATTCAACCCTCCAATAAAGATTCGTTGGAACTAAGTGTGAAAATAGTGTTGAGTCTATATAGAAAAGTCATGAATTTGACACAACAAACCTGTTTTTATGTGAATACCGAAAAAAAATCCGAATATCATCCGCATTTTTTACCCAAAAACCAATCGCCATACCTTTTTGCTTAAGTGAATGAGTACATGCATGCATTGAGATTCGAAACTAAGTACCAGAAGAGGTGTTTACCATGCCAGTGGAAAACGTATACTCAAAAATGTATTAAAAAAAACCGATAATTATGCAAACGAAATGTATGAAGATAAAAAAGTAAACAATGAATTGTTTGCAGCAGCAGCAACAACCACAACAACAACAATATGCGTGCATATGCATATACGAACACACAGTGTGTGAACGATCGGCGAGTAAAAATTTTGATTTTTTTTTAATATCGGTTTCTCGTTCGCTTTTCTTGGCCGCAAATACGAATGACAGAGAGAAAGAATTGTCACCGACATTGTTGACATTCATAAACGATATAGTACGCACTTGGCCGTCGACTTTGACCCATTAAACAAGATTCGATAAACTGAAACACGCATCGCAATGCCGCATCTTTCTAAACTGAACGAGTGTGCGAGCCAAAAATATTCGATTTTTGAGATGCATATGGTCGTTTTAATTTTATCGCCTAAACACTTCTTTTTTATCAGCCTGAAGCATTTATTCAGCACACAGGGGGAAAAACATCATTTCTTTGCATTATTTAAGCAGAATCTAATTGTAAATAAATTATCATTAGAGTGGCTCATTAAAATAAGTTTTGCCGTCACAACGTTAATTTGAAGTCAATTTTCGCAGGACAGATCGAACAAAAAACCAATCGATTGTGTGTGTATTCAACGGTGCCATTACTTTAATCGGATTGGTGGCTGGTGTTGTTGCTGCATAAAACCAAGAGAAATCTAAGTCAAAAACGAAATGTTATAAATTAATCATAAAACTCATGATTTGATAAAATAAAATGCGGATTATGCGAGAGAGCTATGTCTCTATCTTGTGTTCGGATCGAAATCAATTTCAATATTATTGTTTGTGAGCAAACGTCGGCGCGTTCATTTCGACGTCGCAGTTATTTTTTGTTGTTGTTTTTTTATAATATTTTCAGTTAATGTCGTTCCGGCATAAATTTCTCTTTGAAACTTGGGTTCTTTGTTGTCTAAAAATACACGACCACAAATCGAATCAGGTAATCAATTAATTTTGCGACTGATTTCGAATAGGTTTTTTCATAGTCGTCTGTCTGTCTGTCTGTCTCCTTGCCGATAATTCATATCGTTAGTTGAAAACTAATGTGATATTCGCATGCAAATTTCATGTTTCTTTGCCAAGAAGTGAATCGTGTCGCACGATCGAGCAAGAAAAAAAAATACGTATGAACAATAAAAAGCAACCAAATCAAAATGAAAGGGATAGATTATCGTCCAGCTACATGATTGCTGCGAAGATCGTTTACGTTTCCATAAAAGTGTCGTGATCAACATATTGAGAAAGTAATTATATTTTTGAAATCGATTAATTATGTTTAACAACAGCATGATGTTTTGTTAACACTCAACTAGAATGTGATGAATTTCATTTTACGAACAAAAAAGCCCTTTTTCATATTGAGACTTTCTCAATTCATTCGTTTGTTTTATTTTCGATCTCATAACCAATGGAGAGATTATACACACCGTTATTGAGTAAATTTTCATTTGAAAAATTAACAACGAAAAGAATTTCTGCGAATCGCCTACACCCATTACGAGTGTGTTTGTGCCTCAGGTGTTATAAGCTGAAATCGGAAACGGATCCGTTAGACACCTTAAGTCATAACACAATTATATAATAATTATGATTAATAACTTTCACCCCGCTTTTTGAGTCGGTGTAGACAACGTCATCGTCGTTGATTTCAAGCCAAAGACACTAAGCTGCTTGTTTTGATGATTGCGTCATTTAAACATCGGCCTAAAATAGCCATTTAAAAGAAAACCTACAACAACGGTATTCTTAATTCGATTTATTTGGGTTTTTTTCGGAAGGGAGCCGCCAAGTTCAACATTGAGATATACTCTCTTGATATCTGAGAATCTGTCCCTTTCTCAGAAGAGAGAATAAAAATAAGAAAGCAAAGGCACAGATTTAAACGAGTTGCCGGTTCGCTTTGAATCGACACATTATTTATATTTAATCAGCAGCAAAATTGAGTGGTGTTATATTAATTTTTTTTTTCGCACTTGATGTTGACTTTCTTTCCAAAAATATCTGCAGGCATTTTTAATAATATTGTTTTTTTAATCGACTACGTAAAAACGTATAATTTTTAAAATCCAAATGATTGATTTTGATGTTACGAATCTTTTTGCTCTCTCTCTCTCTCTCTCTCTCTCTCTCTCTCTCTCTCTCTCTCTCTTAGCATCGCTAAATGTGACAAATTTTTATTTCACACCATTGCTATTGGCTGAATATCGGCATGCGGTCCATTACAAATTCTCATTTATAACATTTTTTATTCATCAAAAAACGATTTTGCTTGTTGTGCCATCAGCCATCACACATAACATTTACAATAAACGAAAGAATCAACTGTTAATGACTCGTGTCGTGTGTCCGTAAAAGTGTTTGTTTTGGCCGATGATTCTTTTTTTCTCCATCGATTACCCATAAATTAGAATCCGATTTTATGGCATCTATACATAATTCATAATTAAAAAAGTCACAAAAGTAATACAATTAAAATGACGTGATCAATAATCACATACACACGACATACAAGAGACGCCGCTTCGACAAAACAAACAGTAAATTACGGCCCAAAAAAATGGATTGAGCCAAAATTAGTGAATCTTGTTATTTTTAGTATGATTTGTTATTAAATTGATGACCATGTTATCTTCACCGAAAATCCGGGTTAAAAATGTTAAATGCACGATCACTAACTGCGATCGGATTATAGATGGAATGGATCGCTAATTTCAAAATAGACACATATCAAACAACATAATGATGACCAGGGGTTTTCAATGGATCATTCTTCATTATTAATAACTTTGAATTGTTAAATTTGTCTAATTTATTATTCACATTTTGACGAATGGTCACGAATCAATTGATTCAAATGGAAAAAAAGAAGCGACTAGTTATCCTAGTCGCCATCGTCACACCTTCTCATATCAATTTGTTAAATAAGAAATCGAGCTAGAAAAGAATCACATTTTTTTCCGCCAACTGAACTTGTTCTTTGAAATCGAATCCCATTAACTCTTCATCTTTTTCTCGATTTAATTATAGCTTCTTTTTTAAATAACCTTATCAAAGTTACAAATTAATTGTTGTATCTTCCGCAGACAGATCAGACTTTGATAGTTTTTTTTTTCACTTGTTTATTATCAAATTTCATTAAAATTCATTTTGATATACAGAAATAGAGATAGTTTGTTAAAAGTACACTATTTTTTTTCGGTTTGATTACCTTTGCCATATGTGATAAGTGGATATTTTTGGCACATTGCATCTTATTTTTCGAACAAACATTTATGCTGGATATCAAATGTGTTGGTGAAAAAGTGAGTCTTATGTGCATATTCAAATAAATAAATTGATGATTCCTAGTGCGTATGAAAACTTGACGTAGAAGAACCACTTCGGGAAAAAAAGGAACGCAATAAAAAAAACAAGTAAAAAGAAACTTTATTATCGTTGGTGAAGAAAATGTTGCAATTCATGCAGAAAAAATCTCAACATTTGAGCATGTAAATCAAGCGAAATAATTTCTGTTTCCCGGTTGCATCAATCGAATCAAACGAGCACGATTGCATATATTTATTCATTTGATTTCATGAAAACTTGAACCAGAACAGAAAAAAGGTGATGAAAATGAAGAAACACATACAACATGCACGCGCAATGGTTGTATGTATGTATATATGTGTGTGTGTGTTATTTTTTTCTCGCGCCAAATGTAAAGCAATAACATAAAACAAGTTATACCGTCGAAACACACAACACAACCGTATACAATAAATGGAGTTGGAAAAAAATGCAATCAATTAAGCTATGTAGCAGAAAACAAAAACAATTTTATACGGTTCATTTAAAATGTTACTTAAAATGTAATCATGATTTCTTGATCTTTTACATCAGTTTCGGCATCGGATTCAGATAACCAAAGACACGTACGTTGTGGTAAGGTGTAATAATCAGTTCGCAGACTTGCAAGACAAAATCGAATACACAAAAATGTAAAATTGCGACTTGCTGCACGACCAATTTCAGTATGAATTAAAAAAACACACAACAAGTCCCGACCGTAATGTAAAATGTCTTAAGAATATGGGCAGATGAATTTTCTTTGTTTGGAATTTTAAACTAAAATCGCATGTGCAATTTAATAGGGCAAAACTACAAAACTATTTTAAGAACCCGGATACGATGATAACCCATCCAATGGGTGGATGAGAATAATTTATTCTCTGATCTTGTTGTCCGAGAAGTCACGTTTTAAACAAGAGATGACAATTGAAGATTTAAGCCATGCATGTAATTACTATCCGTTACACATATTTTATCCATGTCAAAAGAGAGAAATAAAAAATTATGATCATCCATTTATGTGACTGACCGGTGCTATTTTTCTCATTCTTTGCTTCGCTATAATATTTCTCTATCTATTTCTTTTATGGCCACTTGTTTTTTTTTATGCAAATCAAAAACCAAAAGTCAATTATTCAACTGGAGCTATAAAAAACCGATGCTCTGAACAAAAGCACACACGATGAAAAAAAAGTAAAGCAAAAGAATGTTCTTGATTCTTTTGCAATTTTGGTTGGCGAACCATGTGAATTTATTCCAACGAAAGTCATCGACGTTATATCGACAGACATAATAAACCATAAATTATTGCAGTCATAAAAAAGATACCCAAAATGGCTTTCATCCAAAATGCAAATAGCAATATTTAGAAGACAGCCACCATCAATTCCTTTTGTTTCTAAATACATTCAATCGAATGTCATCCGTTTATTCAAACCAAATTACTCGACTGCATTGTATGTATCAAATGCTGAATTCATACACACACATACACACACCAATGCTGACTGAATACCGTAGCAAATTCAGAGAAACCTGGCGAACCACATTATTCGAATCACATGTTCACCATTTGAGTCTTCTAATTAAAGTGCTTTAAAAAAAAAATAAGCCGTAAAAAAATTACCATCGACTAATTAAAAGCCATCAATGTTGAATGATGACATTTTCGCTAATTATTCGCATCTTAAACCCATGAACGGCCTAAAACGGTTCTATGGTGCGATTATTTAACTCTAATTAAATTGATGAGATCGGCGCGTCGTCTGTATTTCTTGTTCTTATAATTTTGTAGTTCCGCATTACTGCAAATGTTATTTTTTTTCTTTGCTGCCGTCGCTCGTCATGTTCCTTATAATTATGTGATTGTTATTTTTGTTTGTTATTGATCAAATAAAGCAATCAATCGTTGAGGAAAAACCCCGGGCATGAAAATCAGTGAACAAAACGCAAACGGATTCGAAAAGATTGAACGAATTTGATACGAAAAAGACGTCGAAAATTAAAAGGAGACCGAAAACGCTTTTATAGACTTTGAATTGCAACCGCAAGCAGAATTTGTAAAATGAGAACATTCTTTACGATGTGTAGAAGCATTTTTCAGCAAAAACTTTGTAGACCGATAATTATATCGGTGAGCGAATGTACGATGACGATGCCAACAGCAGAGCACATATTAAATTATGCCACAATTTTTTTTGCGGTGATGCTTTGTTCGTTCCATGTAGAAAATAAATTGCAAATTGATCCTGTTTAGATGTAAAAAAAAAACATTCGGATCGAATCGGTATGCATATCCTGGTTCACATCACACACATACACATACTAATGCTATCATCGTTAAAAATTGAAAGACTAAAGAACGTAAAATAATAAGAAAATGAGCTCCATTAAACCACAACTCGCAGATATGTACCGATCAGATCGGTCATTCGAATCGCGTAAAAAGAATCATATTCTCATAAAAAACAACAACATTCAATACATGAAACAATTCATGGAAGAAAAAAGCAATACACGGAACGAAAAATAAAAACAATTTTTGAAAGAAGCTGGCCGAATAAAAGAAGCCCGAGAAATGGAACTTAAAACCAGCAGAACAAACATATTAAACGTATCAGCTGTGGTTCTGTGATGTCATTTAAAAAAAAGAAGAAGAAACGAATTCTTGTGAGTGGCAGTTGAATGCCGGTTACGTTGATTCGCATATGTTTGAATACATTAATATCTTATCATCAATTCAATGGAACCTATGCCTAAACGTTTATTTATACCAACGTTCATCGCATTTGTCTTGCGTGTTTTTTCCGAAAAAAAAAACAAATAACAAATTATGACTGCTGGCTCATGTCGTTCAAATTCTATGTAATCGTCGATCGAAGTTTATTTTATAGAACCGGAGATCAAATTCGATTCCATAGAATCGCACGGCGTAAGCCTGATTAAATGTGGGTTTAACTCTTTACGGCTTCATGGAACACGCGACAACTACAACATATCTAACGCAATTCACACGCATGGTTTTTGTTTTTTCTTCTTCTTCAAAGTGGAATAGATTAGGTAAATAATCGGTGTGTTTGTTGAAACAATCAATTTTAAAAATGATAAAACAACAAAAAGCGCAGTACATGGTGTCGAACAAAATAATCAAGTAAAATGTGGTTTTTGGACAGTTTTGAGTGTGGGGGCGCCATGCAATTCATCACATTCACAAACGCACATACGCCTGCTTATCGTAACCAAAGTGAAAAAAAGATGTGAACTTGTGATGCAAAAATGTTGTCATTCAGTCAATCAAAACACCGAAAAAGCTGAAAAGAGCGAAAGATCGAGAGAGTGAGCGGAGAGACAATGAATATGAACATAAATCTCTTAACACATTAGGACAATTAAGCGAATACCATAAAGAAGCGCGTTTGGCCGCATCCGTGTTGGGTGCGCGTTCAACATACTTATAAAATGAAATTAATTCAGATTTGTTCGCATTGGCATTATTTCGCTTCTCGTCTCTGCTTTTGTGTTTGTTGCTGATTTTTTGGGATTTTTTGTTACTCATCTTTGTTATCTCCGTGATAGAATACAAAAAAAATGTAAATGTTTCGTGTGTTAGGCGACGCAACGGCGTGTATTGGTAATTTCGGTTCGCAACCGTACCATCTCCACTTGTTCTATGATTCCAAATTCTTCAGCAAATTCTTCTTCGGGTTTTTTTTCGCTCTATGTTTTTTTTTTTTTTTTTTTTTTTTGATCAATCAAGAAGAGGCAAACATTTGTTTATCGATACAGTTCGATTTGTGCAAGTCAAGGCACGACATCATGACTCTACTCATTTCTATTTGAACATTTTTTTTCTGTCGTTTTGTGTTTTGTTTTGATTTTTTTTGTCCGTTGCTGTTCATTTGAACTCGTTTGATCTCTCATTATTATAAATAAGCATTTCATTTTGAAGCAATGTGTTCATTATGATTAATGTAGTTAACAAGTATTGAATTTAGAATTAAAAAAAAAAAAAAACAAACAAAAAGAAATAACAAAAAACAGAAGTTGTTGAAAATCATTTATTGTGAAAGGACCTCTGTGTGCGCGCATATAAAATATCAACACCGGTGTTTGATATTTTCAAAATAATTGCCGACAATTAGACTGTTGTGTATTTGTGTGCGATCCATTTAAATGCTAATGAAATTATTCACGCGCTCGCGCACATTCAATTGTGAACACGAACTTTTTAACAAAAGCCACAATCCATAAATACCAAATATTTTACCGTCCATTGACATTAGTGTTTGTATACAAATATCCTAGACGTTCAATATTCGCAAATATTCGCGCCGACAACGAAGACGACGACGACGACGAAAAAGAAAAAAGACAAATACGTGCTATTTGTTACACTAAAAAAATAGTAACAATTTTGAAAAAGATTTTTTCAACCAAAAGTGCAATGCTTGATCGGTGATCGACAATTCATTTTTTTAATCTTTAAAACAATTTATTTATTTATTTATTGAATCGACTGAGCACCATGGGTGTCATTTCAATTACCATACCTGATGCGACTGATTCGAAGGTAAGCTCGATGTGGAGTTCAACATCTGCGCTGTCAAAACGAATAGATATATATTTTTATTCATGATGAATAGCAAAAATGAAAATCAAACAATCAATAAATTTATACGAAAGAACATCAATTTTAGTTCCTATTTTTCAAGCATTAGTCATTCGTTTCCATAAAAACGTAGCAAAAGGAAAAGAGAAGTGTCATATAGTAAATTCACATCCGTGAACATTTGCATTAGCATGAAGTGGCACTTTTAAGGCGCACCAAATATAAAAAGTGAATAATCTTCTTTGGACAGCTCATCCTTTTTCCACGAATCGATTACAAATTGTTCTTGGCGTTGACTCAGTTATTATGAATCCGAAAGATCTGCGTTATGCAAAGTATTCATGCGAGAAGAAAAATTGTTTTCTACGATTTCGCTTTGAATGCGAAAACAGTGGCGAGAATGGAATGCCAACGCATTCTATATGGCTATAAAATGAATCATAAAATGTGAGAATCGATAATGTGACGAAACGAAAACGGAAAAGACTTCGTTTAGTTGAGAATTCAATCGGCATATATAATGCAACTTTGTCTAATAAAATATATGTAATGTGGTCGTAAAGAGTGTTGTTTTGACGTACAACTAAACATATTATTGATGCGTATCAATGTCATCTTTTGTCTTTGTATACATTGGGAGTTCAATGTTTTGCCACTTTTTTTTATTATCCGTCGAATCAATTCGACCGTTCCGCGCTTTATATTAAGAAAAATATGCTTTTATTAAATTTCTTGCTGATGGTGGTTTGTACCATGGTTGAAATATTCGCCAATTTGCATATCCATTGAAATGCATATGATTCAGGAATCATAACTACACACAGCACATTCCATTCCAATTTCATATATGTAAATTAATAGTCAATTTATGTAAATATATTGTTTGTTTTGTGCTGAAATTAGTTGATTTGGATTGGTTAAAATTAACAAACAGTTGAAAACACGATATTGAATCGATAAAATTTGTGTATTCTGGAATTTCTATTTTGTTTTAAGTCAAAATAGGTCTAGAGTTAGGACCTATAGTTGGTATTCTGCACGAATATCTTATCTCCGTTTATTTTATGAATTCATTTTCAATTTGTTGTTTTTTTTCAATCAAAATTGAAACTTGACTGACGATTATCACCTTGAAATAGTTCTTTGATTATTTGTAGCTCGATTTTGAACAACAACAACAAAAATCAAACTTAAATATCATCTGTTTTTTTTTTGTTTCGTTTTATTTAGCCATCTACTCGTCCCGAAACGGATTTCACATTGGACGTTCCACGTGCAGAGCAATTGCGAATCAAAATGCAGCAAGAAAAGAAGTTTCGGTGTCGTTGCCGTTTTATGTTGGCGTTCTTTAGTTTGGCGTTCTTTTTATTGACCGTCGTGATATTTAGTTTGATGTTAAGCCGAGGGAAGCGTATGTTTGGCAGCATGACAATGCCTTGACACATCGATTATCAAATCTATTCTAATTTTGTGTTTTTTTTCTTCTATAATTTGTTTTGAGTAATAATTTGAGAAGCAATCCATTTTATGTAAACCATCGTTTTATCAAACCATAGACATTAAGTTCTAATCTCGCCCAACTACTGAACAAAAAATCACAAAAAAAATATGGAAGAAATACGAAAACTTCATTTAAAATTAAAGCGCCAAGCGCAACCCAGAAAATGTAATGCGCCAAGCGCAATAAAAACGACAAAAAAAAAGAGTTACTAGCACCCGAATCTGTATCAAGCGATAGTAACGTGACGGGATATTATTACCAAATAGGACAATTGTTATTTAAAAAAAAAATTAATTGAAAACAAACAAAAAAGCAATCGAAACAAGATAACCATATGGAATTTATATGGAAATAATATTATTTAATTGACTTAAATTATGAATTTAGAATGTTTTTAGAAAATAAGAAAAAATCGACATTGAATTGAGTTGTATAAAAATTATAAGTGTGAACGAAAAACAAGAAATAAAGTAGACGCCAAGAATATCTTTCTATAGTGGAAAATTTCAAGAATTTTTTTTATACACACACATTAAAAAAACATGTTCTTTTTGTTTGTGGCTTAATTATTATTGTCGTATATTGTGTGATGCCAATTTTACGAAATATATTTTTATAGATTGTAAGTGCATTTAAGCACTAAATTTTCTGATAAACCATAATTTTTTTCTGTGGCAAATGTGAATTATTTTTTCTTCTTCTTCTTCTTCTTCTTCTTCTTCTTCTTTTTTTAATTATTTACGCGTGCTGTTCAGATAGTCTCTGTGTCACCCTGAACAAAACCACGTACAATAAAGAAATCACTTTTCTCGTCGGTTTCTTCAATCATGGCATTGCTTCCTTATTGATGCAGTAGCATTATAATTACCGCTTTTTTATTTGTATTTTTTTCCTTTTTTTTGCAATTAATATTGTGTATTTTTCTTTAGATAAAAACATTTGCGTAGAGAAAAATTCTAATCATTATTACAATTGTCGCATTTCATATAGTTAGCTAATAAAAGATGAAGTGGATAAAAAGAAATGTGCATTTGCTAGGATCATTTTGGATGATTTGTTTTTTGGTTAAAGAAAAAAAAAAAAGCAAATTTAGTATGTAGTTAGTCGTGCTATGTGCAAACATAACAAGGAATGTGTGATGTTAAGATTTTTTTTGTGGTTGTCTTTCATTTTTTTTGTTTTATATATGCTCGCGTGTATGAACTGAAAGAAGCAGCTATAAAAAATAGTAATTAAAAAGTAGCGAAAAATTGCATAGTTAAAATTAAGTGATTAAGAGCAAAAACCGCAAAATCATGCTAAATCGAAATCATTGATTTATTGAATTACAACAACAACAAGTAGTTAAAAGATGAAAAAAAAACAAGAAATGTGCTTACTGTCGATAATAAATTATTATTCTCTAAAATCTATCATTTAAGAAATAAATAATTTCATTCAAAAATAGCTAATCTGCTGTTTCTTTTTGTCATACAATAAAATTAAAATGCAACACTTCCCTTCTAAAGAAGAACAGAACAATAGACTTCGGATGTAAATAAATCGCTAGCAGTGACGATGAAACTATAGACATGATTCAAAGAGCAAGAGTCAGAGAGAAAGAGTGTGTGAATCTTACTTTTCACCTGTTTGAAAGTCAACTGTTTGAATTTCGTAGACAAACAAACAAACAAACAATCCATTTATTAATTTGCATATAAAAACGGCTTTAAATTTATTTGAAAATAATTTATTCAACACTTTTTGCATGGGATTGATTTTTTTTTGTACAGAAATAAAAACAATGAAAAGAAAAATAAAACACCCGACACTTGTTTTTGACATAGTCATTGAAGGCATAATCAAAACAAAAAGGAAATTAACAAATGGAATGATAACAACATCGAATGTATGTATGTGTGTGTGTGTGTGTGGTAGAGTGTTTTTGAAGTCATCGTTTCGTTGTCATCATCAGTACGAACATATATCGTTTCGTCGCTCAAGAATGTCCAATGCCATTAAATTGCTAATGTTAACCACACCAATTTCGGCCAATGCACCTTTCGAATCGCTTTTACTTTTGATGTCATTTTTCAGAGTTTCGGTAAGTAGCATTGCATTTCCTAACGGAAAAACTAATAATTTACAAGCATCGTGTATCCTGAAATGATAAGAAACAAAATTTGTATAATCTTGTTGGTTCACTTTATTTACTTTGTTATTAATGAATTTCATCCAAATAAATTGAATCGATAAAATAAAATTTAGAAGAAAATATGTAATCGAAAAAAGTCGATTGATCAACGTCATCGTGTTAATCAAAAAGCGACACAATGAATTCATTTTTCGTGTATAGGTATGCACGTAAATATGACAAAAAAGGAAAGACAGAGAGACATTTATGTCGAAAAAAACGTTAAACAAAAGAAACGAACACAAGAACAAGAAATGTAAAACTTACTTTTTGAATAGTAAATCAGGTCGTCTGGCATATTGTCCAAATAATGCAAATAGATTACGATTCATATCAAAATCAAATTGTGATGCACCGCCAGTTGAAAATTTCGTATTCATAATCATGCTATCGATGAAAAAGTCGTCCAATTGATGAGCGATTAATCTCAATGCTATATTGAAGATGTTGATCGAAAGTTCAGTTTCGAGGTTGTGCAAACTTGTCACCATTAGCTGTTCGTTTTGTTTTTATTCCAATCGATATTATGCATGCATATTTTTATGTATTGTATTCGCGGTGGTGGTGGTGTTGTTATTTTTGTTGGAATTGGATTTTAAATCAAATACCCAGAAATAAAAAATAAACAATGAAGTTAAGCATGTATTTTTTTTTATAGATAACAGACTTGAAAATAATTCTATAGAACTTGAGTGTCAGTGATAATAAATCGATGGCGATTTATTTTTTCTTCTTTTGTTATATATGCGTCTCATCTCTCATGCTCAACTAAGATCTGGATGAATGGGCACAGGAAAGAGACAAATTCGAAAAATACAAAACAAATCACCAACAGTCGACTTCCGAATGCGATTACATTTATTTCACTGGTGACACGGAAATTGATACTGAAAACGTACCGTCACTTTGACAAATCTTTCTTTAAAAAAAAAAATACCTGAAACATTTCGCCAGCTGTTGATGATAACATAAACGGTTCGAGTGCATTGTGATCAGACATGGAAATCCAATTATCATGACGATAGGCCATTGACTTGGCTTTTATGTCATCAACTAATTTTGATGTAAGCTCTTTCACCAGTATTCGTTGCCATTGTTCCAAGTCATCGACCACTTTATCAAATACCGAATTGATTTCGTCGGTGTGCGGACCAAACAAAGCGGCATACAAATGAAGATAATGCTTGCATTGAAACGGAAAAGAGAAGTGAAATTGATTTTTTTTTAAAACAAAGCTATAATAAAATGTAAATGGTGGTAAAGTGAAATTAAAATAAACGAATGATTCATGCATTAATGACGACCATAATCCGAATTTGATGAAACTATTAGCACCAATCGTTTCACATATGGATTGAAAACTTACAACATTTTCACCCCATTCACGTAGCACCGAATTTATATAGTTAATCGCATTCAAGACCATACACGTTGTGGTCACACCATTCTCTGGATTACTGTGTAAATGGACTAGCCGACGGCGAAAGTTTTCAATCAATTCCAATTGTAAATTTAAAAATTGCAACTGATGACCCGGCTGTGGTAAATTACAGTAACGTTCACATATTGCATCTAACAAACGAATAAATTGATCGGCACATCGTGGTATTTTTAATTCTTCCAAATTACTTGGATCGATAAACAACCATGCTGACGATTGTGATAAAATTAAATCCATTTTATCTGATGTAACTGCATTTGAAAATGTAAAGAGTTTTCTTCATTTTATATATTTCGTTCAAAATAAATTCAGTTGAACTTACATTGTTCTTCGATAGCCAGCCATTTAGTCAGGTACTTTGCTTGTGTTAAAACAGTTATTGCACTGCAATAGCTGCTTGGATAACCAAGTGTATCACGAATTTCTTGCTCAAATGCCAATGTCTCATCGATTAAATGCGAAAATAGAGCATCATTTTCAACAATTTCATCGATATCGTTACATAATTTTTCTACCGCCAATTGCACCAAACCACGAACAAACTCCAGCTATTTAATTACGATTTTTTTTTTAATTAGCATTGAAATTTGATGAATTTATTATTAATTTAAACAAACCCGAATATTGATATCCGAATGACCGGCAAGATTTAGAGCCGGTTGAATGTGTGTTCCAACAAAAATATGATTATCTTTGGCCCAATTTAAAATCTGCGTAAAAAACCATTCCGGCTTATCTGGTCGATTTGTTTGCCGTGGACCAGTGAAGTGATACAAAAATCTATTGAATTTTTTTTCGAAATAAATAAATTCCGTTTTGAAAATGAAATCTTACATCTTTACCTTTGTCGAAATGGTTTTACAAGCAATTCTACTGGTGTACTTAATGGCTGGCACAAAATTGATGGCGTTATCGATATAAATGAATCATTCTTTTCTTCTGGCGATTGCAGCTAATAATAATCACACATTATTTCATTTTGTAAATTAGAATGAACTAAAAATTGTTTTCCTTTTCTTTAATTAAAATTAAGTTTTAATGGGCGTTGAACGTACCAAAAATAGATGTTCCGCCGCTGACATTAATTTATTAAGCGAATCCTTGGTTGGATTGATAAGCTCGGTAGATGCTGAACCAAGGTATGGCCATTTAATAACATCCAATACCGATTCAAAGTCTCTGAAATGGAAAACGGAATTAAATTTATTTTTATAGTGACAATTTAATCATTACATATAAACAAACACATTTGATAGGTCAGTAATTTTTAAGGTGTTTACTTACTTGGATAATTTCTTCTTTAGAATTTCATACCAATAAATAGCTGTTCGTTCTGCGTATGATCTTAAATTAACTGCTTCAACACTTTCAAGCCGGCCAATAATACTGTTGGCTGAATCGGTGCCGCCATACAGTGACAAATACAATCCGATCGCTTTTTGATCATCTTTTATATTGGCCGCTAAACTTTTGCTGAACAAAAATTATAGATTTAAAGATTAAAATCGATTCCATTGTTTAATTCATTCAAATGTATTACCCAATTTCCTGAATGTCATTTAAAATTTTAAAATACTCGACTAACAGTTGCAAACATCGTATTTTATCTAATTGTTTGGTAACGCCATCAAGAATGCTATGATAACCGTCTAGTTTTTGGATAAGTTTCTCTTGAAATTGATCAATTTTTGCGGTTTCCAATTGAATAATTTCGTTCGAATCACGACATTGTGCCAATGCCGATTTAATAGTTGATGGTATTCCATTGCCTTCAATCAGAAGCTTGAAATTCAAATTGAGTGTTTTTGATAAATGCCATCAAAAAAAAAAAAAATGAAAATCCGACTTACTTCTGCTTCGATTTCGCCAACACGTTTTGCATATTCGCTACTGATTGCTTTGCAATTGTGTAAATTTTTAATATCGCTACCAATATCACGATTTATTCGTTCAATCACACTTTTTGCAACATCTTTCATTTTACTCCCTTTACGTTCGAAACACCCAAATCCAATGTAATGTTCACCAAACAAACGGATATTTAAAAAAACCGATCCTACGATCACCAAAATGTTTTCTTAAAAAAAAGAAACACTATACACATGAAATGTATGTAGAATTTAAAATTAAATAGTATAAAATTAGGCAAACGGTAACATTTATTGGTTAAACACAACGAAAATGTTTGGAATCTATTTTTGTTAATAAAAACATTGAAAATGGATTTAAAAAATTGACTTGAAATGAAAATAAAAATGGAAATTCGGTTCAAAGAGAATATTTATGTTTTGGTGACGTTTAACTTTGGATTGAACATAGTACAGCAGATTCATTCAACGTCAAAGTTTTGACATTTAACCGTCATACTGCATGGAACAACACATGCCGCACATGCGACATGCGACCGTTTTGTCAATGACAATAAAGTTCACTATTGAATGACGTTTTTCTTGCTAGCATGACATTTTTCAACATTTCAAATTTAGATGAACTAAATTTTTTGAAATTGATAATTTGTTTTTCTTTCAAAATGTGAATATTTATTTCAAAAATGGATATGTGTGTTACAATTATTTAAGCTAAAAGTCAAAGTATTTCTAATAAAGATCTCAAGTCGTTGATGAAATCTAAAAAATGAATAATTTAAATCAAATTGACAAAAAAATACAAAAGAATTTATGGTTTTTTGAAACTGTATTTGGCCAATTTTGCGATACCAGATCGCTCATTGTCTTCAGTATTGATTTTTCGCTTGGCATTCAAACCATTCGATTTTGTGGAATCATCGGTTGTGTTGTGTGCACTGGTTGGTGTTCCATTTGATTTACCCGAATAAATCTGTTTGTATTTGCCCATTGCAACTTTTGTTAGTTCATTTGGTGTCAAACCGGGATTATCTCGCTCAAATTCCGCTCGATTTGCATTATAATAGTCTATAAATGGTAGTTTTGTTGTCTGAAATGATGTGTGAAACATTTTTAATTCTTGTCAATAAAAGTTTTTTTTGTAGTTGTAAAAAACAGCATGAACCCACCATTGGCTTGGGACTGTTAGTGTCTGTATTTTGATTTTCTTTTTCTGTATCTGGTGCACTCGGTGGCAACGAATCAAACTCCATATCTTGTGTTTCTTGTGAATCAAATCCAATGGCTGTTTCGGTCAAATGTTTGAAAGCACTAGGACCTGATTTTCCACTGCTTGTTGGTGTCTTCTTGAACGGATTACGTTTCAATTGGCTTATTGAAAGTGGTTTCTGTGGAAGAAATGTTACATATGTTTAAGTCAGTAATGTGCGAAGGGGAGGGGCTTCAAAATTCTTCCGATTTGCTAGGGATTTTCGTCCAAAACGAAATTTTTCTCTATTTCCTAGGGTTCTTTGAAGAACATTTTGAAAACACCGCACCCCCCCCCCCCTGGAAAATTTTGCTCGCACATTACTGGTTTAAGTCATAAATTATTGATGACTCAATTCGAATTATTTCCGAAAAGATGTCTAAAAATATAAATACCGGTATAACCGTTGGTGTTGAATTTTTGCTTTGATTTGACCGTATCAAATTTTGTGCGGTGGGTGTGCTCAAGAGAAGTTCACTGGCTGCTTCGTTTTCATCATATTTTTGTCGTTCTTTTTCTTGTTCCTCAAATTGTGGCAGAAGTTCACCTAATTTTTCGGCCAAATGAATGCGGCCCAATTTGCTTGCGTATTTTATAACCAATGGCATGAGTGATGGCAATGCCAGCATCTCAATAAGTTCTTTTGCGCGTAGTTCAGATTCCGAACGACATGCAATCTATAAAGTTAAATAATAAATAGAATTTATTTGGTTTCGAAATTTGATGGTGAAAAAGAGATGGTCACACATACCGCAAACAATTTGATAGCAATTTCCTTGATATTTTTATCGGCATCGTCGACATTAAAGCAACTGTTGCGTACCAATGCTTCTTCCAATTTTGATTGTTCGGCTTCAATATCACAAACTGGCATTTCCATTTTCAACTCGGAGACCATTGGTTTGGGTGTTGTCAGTGGATATGATGAACCACGGCATAAAATTGAGCGAACAATTTGTGTTGATTCCGACACCTCGATGATAAAATGATTGTCTGATGCGCCTTTTGTATGTAAACTTGTGTCGCACACTGGAAACCAATGATTCGATCGAATTGAAAACATTCGAAGCATTCCCATTGTATCGCATGTTACCGGTGATCCTTTATCGGAAAAACCGATCCATGTGAGTTTTGAATTTGGTGTAAGTGTTACTTTAAATTCACGGCAACGCAAACTCAAGCCAATCGTTTGGATGAGCATCATTGAGATGTGTTGATCTTCCGATGCAGCCGCACTGTGATAAGCAACAATGATACGATCGTCGTGAGCGGCAACAGCAACAACTGGACCTGGCAATGAAACAATTTCACGTTGTGTTCCCAATGCACTGAAAATGCGTAAAAATCGTACATCGGTTGCAACAACAACCAATTTTGATGAAGCCGCAACACAAAGAATCTCCTCACAATTTGGCATCGACAATGACCATTCACGACTTCCACCTGAACCTCCCAATATAATGCACACCAATTTGCTGGGCGTTTCATTACACAGTGCAAGAACCGATGAACTTAAACTGGCCATTGTATGATTTAAATGATTTACCATGTGCAAACCATGATGAATGCTCGCATCATGGAATTCAACTTCAATCGAATTCTCAGATGATGTTGTATGCGCACGTACAATACCAATATGATTCCATAGCATGTAACGATGTTCTAATGTTTTTGGCGTTTCACCCGGTTGAAATGGTGACTGTAAATCATAGGTTTTTGCATAATGTGCCATCGCTGTACTACGACCATCACTTTTAACATCATCATTGTCGTCATTCATCGCACCAGTTTTTATTGAAGAACCTTCGAGAAACTCATCGATCTCATCATCAATTGTCTTTTTCATGGTTTCATTTTTTAACTTTTCCAACGATACACAATTCTCATTATCGATATCATCTGGATCGTCGGGAAATTGAACTAAAAAAAAAAAACGAAATTGATTGAAAATAATAAAGAAAAATGGCCAATAATTTGAATGCAGAAAATAAAAACTCACTTTCACCAAAATCAATATCCTCGTCCATGCCATTCTCTTCTTCACGCTCAATAACATTCTCATTGTCATCAGTTATGTTTTCAACCAAACCAAATTGGCCAGTATTATCAGTGTATGCAAATTCACCATTATTACTTGGATTCCAATCAATGGCCGTAATACATTGTGCTTCATTATCCCCACTTTTATCCTCTTGAATTATTTGATTTGCATCGATATCCCAAATGGAAAAATCACCATTTTCATTACCAGCCGCTATATACTTGCCACATTTTGAATATGCACATACGCTGTACTTTGATTTATTCTAATTTAAATGTGATATATTGTTTAAAAAAATGCATTACTATTATCACAATTTAAAAAAATCAATCAATTCAATACTTGTTCATCAGTCAGCGTTTTCTTCACCGCCCAATTTTGTGTGTCGACAATAATAATGCTTTTATCCTGATTGTATGCCATGAATTTGCCATGTTTCGGTTCAAATGAAGGTGTTACTGTCATTCGAAAAAGTAAAAAAAAAGAAATTAAAATCAGTTTTCCGCAAAAAATTGTCTTATCGACACAAAAGTCATACCATAAACTTGCGTCATTTGATAGCTTTTAATTTTGTCAAATCCGGAAATGGTTTTGATGCATTTTTTCTCGTCAAGATTCCAAATTTTAATGGTTCCATCGCCAGAACTAGACACCAGTAGGTTATTTCTGCTTAAATCGATTCGCAAAACCGGACCAGTGTGTTCAGTTAGTTCGAATGGTTCCATAGACGTATCTCTTAGCTTTACTTTAATAGTCATATCTTCTGAACACGCCGCCATATACTATATATGCGATACATTAAAATTAAATATGTAAATGTATGTCGTACGTACATTCCGTCTATATAAGGTTTCGAAGCTTACCTCGGCATTGACTTTGATGCAAGTAATGGGAGCTGAGAATCGAAATTCGGTACCATCACGGTTGTATTCTGGATATGTATAGGCTTGGACCGTATTCAAATCGGTGGATGTCAGAATGCGCTGCTCATAATACACATGATACAAAATGAATTCACCAACACACTGTGTATTCGGATCATCATCATCTACACCGTTCCAAATGCGAATGTCACCATCTGACCCAGTTGTGATGACATGCCTACAAGTTCAATTATGTATATACAAATGACCATCCATGAATGATAATCTAATTATCTTACTCTCCGTTTTCCGTGTAACAACAGTGCGATTGACCATTTGTATGTGCATAACGCAAACACGATCGTTTGTATGGCATTTTATAAATTGTTAACCACGATTTTTTTTTCGTAATTTACATAAAAATTGCAATGAGCTACTTCACAAAGAAAACACAATTGAATGTCAACGCCAGAATGGGAATTCGCGCCAATTTTATGTATTCGCTCTTGAATTTGTATTTTAAGGTTAATGTTTTCACATCGTTTCCGAAAGATGGCGCGTACTTCACATCAGAAAATAAAATCGTCTTATCAGATAATTCGAAAAAAAAGAAACGTTTTTAATTTGAAGTTTTCTTCAAAAGTTGTCATATTTTTTTCAGTGTGTAACAAACAAAAAAATGCAAACCATGATAAATAGGCTACAAAATGCATAACACTTGACGTGAACAACAAAATTAAATTAAAATTGATTTGGATGCTAATTGGCTTAACTTAACCCCATCTGCACGTGAAATTTGGTAATATTTTCCTTTTTATCTAGACGCATCTACTGAGATTTGGCAGTGTATACAGAAAAAGACAAATACATTAACGCTGTATACCATTATTTTGTTCACTTTGATTTAGATTGTATTTAAGTCACCATTTATTTTTCTCTCGTTTGCCCAACTTGATTTATCTTCAAAAATTAGTTTTGTGCATTATTATATTTAGCATTTTATCGGAAATTTTTATTGTGCAGTTCGTGAATATAAATAAAGTAAAAATTGTCACTCATTTTTAAATAATATTTCGTGAAATTCGAGGGAAAAAACATGTCGGGTATGTTTAATATTGGTTATTATGCAGCTATTAATGACGTACATCGTTTTTTTTTTCGGAGAAATTTGTCTTGATATCATATATACAATCGCTTGTTGCGATTCATCCGGTTTTTACTTTGTTATCGAAGAGTATTTTGTTTGCAAATCATTTCTTGTATGTCGAAAAATATATTGAAAACATTAAAAATATCAATATATTTTCAAGTATTGAGCATTTTCATCAATTTAAAACTGTCGACACATCAATTTCTTCATGTTTTCATTAAGTAAATATCATCTGACGGCCTAAGAAGAAAACAATAACATACAGAATATTCTGCAAAAAGACGAATACAAATTTATGTGAGCAAAAACCAAATATACAAACAGACAGCGCAAAGGTAAAACAGCCTACTTACATAAGAAACACTTTTCTTCTTAGGCCGTCATCTATGTGTATGTCGGTGTTTACTGATAAACCCATATAATTAGCAATATAATGATGAAATTCAGTTGCGGGATGCCATGACTCATTACTGATGTATACAATTCGTTGGAACGTCAATTGATTGGAATTTCATTTGTTATGGGCAAAGCCTAAGTAACGTTAGAAATACAAATGACATACAGACGCTGAATATTGTTTTCTCTAAATTAGATCTGTTGGTTTTGATTTAAAATCCAACATTGCAAACGCAAACCTCTTTTATTTGACGAATTCCTTTTTGATGAAGAAAATTTGAAAAGAGTTATTCTTATTCTTTGAAGTAAACATAACGAAACGTTTTTTGCTCCCATTGAATTTCAGACCAAAAATCATATGCACCGCCACCAAATATGTATGGACCACAAGATACGGACAATAAATTCAATGGTGGTCATCCAAGTCAAGCTGGATATGCACCACAACCAGGTTTCGCCCCATATGGATATCCATCGAATAATGTACCACCCAGCAACTTGCATGTGCCAAACCAACCCGACACCGATCCAATTGTGAAAGGTTTTGAATTCAGTACAGAGTCGATTCGACGGGGATTCATTCGTAAAGTGTACGCCATTTTATCGGTAAGAAATCCAATGTTGTTTTGAGATTTTGCATCTATAAGCCAATGATGAATGTTTTGTTATAAAAATTTCATCATTTTTTTAGGTTCAATTGTCGTTCACATTTCTCGTTGTAATGTTGTTTGCCCATCACTATCCAACAAGAATTTTTGCTTTTCAAAACTTTTGGCTGTTTATTGTGTCGATGGTAATGGTTTTCGTTACAATAATCACGTTGAGCTGCTGCGAAGGTGTGCGACGTACATCCCCAAGTAATATGATATTCTTGGCCCTGTTCACGGTGGGCGAATCAATTTGTGTTGGATATGCCACACTGTCATATCCTCCAGATGTGGTAAACATTCACTATTCACTTATACGATAATTTTCGAATTTTTAAATGTAAAAATCAAGTGCTACATTTTACTTTTAAATTGTAGGTGATGATTGCAATTGGAGCGACTGCTGTGGTGGTTATTTCATTGACCATATTTGCAATGCAAACAAAATGGGATTTTACCGTGATGGGTGGTGTTTTATTCGTGGCACTTATGTTGTTCGTTGTGTTCAGTTTTGTGCTCATGTTCACACGGAGTGAGATTGCTCATTTGATTTTCGCAGGAATCGGTGCTTTGCTCTTCTCCATATACCTGATTTGTAAGTTCACTGCAGACACATATACATTTTTACAATTTTATTAAAAACTGTCATGACCTTGAATTCATTTCAATCACCATGACAACCAATGTAAGTGTATACCATGCCATTGGCCACGATTTTTAACTTGTTTCAATTTTATATTCAACAGATGACACTCAAATGATAATGGGTGGCAACCACAAATATTCAATGAGCCCGGAGGAATACGTATTGGGTTCCATTACGTTGTTTTTGGACATTATCAACATTTTCTTGTACATTTTACGTATTGTTGGTGCAGCCACTAAGAACTAAATAACAATAAGCATGTGCATGCCTAAATACAAACCTACCCCATTTTGCAGTTTTTTCTAATTGATTTTTTTTTTATATATAAAAAATATTCAAGTCATATTAACATAAAGAAACATCAATTCAGGTGAATTCAAATTTGAAAAATATTGTGAATGTCATAACATAGTCTTTTTTGTAATGTTTACAACGAAATATTACATTTTACTAAGGACAAAATACTAACTAATAAGATAGCATACATACATACATACATGCACAACGATTACTTTGACAGTTATATTGAGTTGTTTTGTTAGCATGCCTGTTTCTGATTCATAATCGTTATCGTTTCAATGGGCCTTATATAGTATATTTACATTTACAATTGGCACTCATTCTTCTCGTATCTTCAGAGGGCGAGATTCTAAAAAAAACACACACACACACTCACATCATAATGGTTATGAATTGAAACAGTAATTCAAAACAACTTTGAATAGAGTATCCGGGGTTCCAGTTTCTCTGGCATGGTATGAATTTTTAAATAGGGTATAAATTTGAAACAGATCCCTCTCAAAATTCAACGCATTTTGATGTATAGAACACTTTTATCTTCGTTGATTACAAAGCATTTCAGAGTGATAGCTTACATGTGTATATTGAAACATTGAAATTGTCTTATTTTTACAAAACAGAAAGAAAATAAAACCATCAGGATAATAATGTGCTTGAAAAAATAACACATAGTTAGAGAAGATATTTTGATGTAATTCGAAACCAGTAGTACATTGCCAATGGTTTTTACTCCATTTATAAATGTGAAATAATATTAAAAAGCTCTTAAACTTAATACAATTATACAATGGATATAATTATAACAAATCATTTCGTCAAAGATTTAATTTATAATTTCTCTTCAATGGTTATAAACTAAAATGTATGTAAACGTATTTAAAATAAAAATAATTCGGTTAGAATAAAAACCCGTCTTAAGATAAAAATCTGTATTCCACTTTTACGGATTTCGATTTCAAGTCGGGTTTTTATTCTAGCTCATTCAAATGTATGCAATAACGAAATAAATATTACGCAAAAAAAAATTGCATTTGTTCTTTTCTAATTTCATGTTGTTAAAAGTAGCCACTTTCATTTTCAACAAATTAAATTTGACCTCAAATATTTAAGCAATCGTACATATTTCATCGTCATCTGTTTTGACCTTTGCTTCATTTTGTTAATTACAATATTTTATGATATCAACTTCCAAGCATGCTATTCTTCTTTTAAATATGATATATAAGTTTATATTTTTGCTCATTCTTAAGTTTGCAATTCTGTGATATGTATTATGTGTATAAATAGATCGAAATAAAATCAGTAGTACTATTTTAAGCTGCAGTTAGTATCTTTTTTGTTGAATATGAACATATTTTTTTCATTTCTACACACAAGAAATAAACCTAACAAATCATTTTAGGATTCCTATTAAAATATTAATTTGTAAGGTTTCCTTATAATAAGAGAACATAAGGAAACCTTTAAATAATAAAACATGTTTTGTTTCAATAGTGAAGTTGGATTTGACGTTTGGCGCGCCAATTTATTAGGATTCTTGTTAAAATATTGCGATTTTATAAGCAAACTTTACAAATTCAATTTTGGGCCGAAATTATTCGAATTTGCTAGGGTTTTTCCATTTGAAAAGTGAAGACCTTTTTTTTGTTTAGCTCATCAATGTAGAAAATTCAGGAAAATTCTTTTAATTTGCTAGGATTTTTCGAACGTGAGAGAAATTTTTCCTATGTCCCAAAGTTTTTCGCAGGGAAAATTCTTTCGATTTGCTAGGAATTCTCGCCAAAATTTCGAGAATTTTTAGTTTGCGAAAAATCAACCCCCCTGTAAAATTTAGCTCATACATTATTGTTGTAAATCATTTTCTCTGGAAAAGTCAAGACCTTTTCTTTTAGCTCTTCACTTTCCCCAAGAAAATGTTTTACACATAGAATGGACTTTTCAGAATTAATTGCTTGCTTTGATTCACTGCGATTTTGTATAAATTGTATTACGCAACAAAGAGTTTAAATCTCAATTTTTTCGGAAGGTGTTTGCTTAACCCTTAACCGGGCAGGTCAAAATCCAAACGTTATCGGGCAAGTGGGGCAATCAAGCAGCAATTTTCTACATGGGAGCCAGTGGATCCACACCAGCCAACTCACCGATCAAAATCAAAAAACACGTGCGATGCCCAGGCACTCGCAAACTGATTGCAGCCATCATGAAACGTGGAAATTGTATCGTTCGGATGGTCGATGAGTATATGACATCACAACATTGTCCATTGTGCTTCAA